>NC_049989.1:21757471-21760390 GCF_000003815.2 Branchiostoma floridae | reverse complement strand
TCCGAGCACGTAAACGGCTTCATTACACCCCCCTCACATTTGGCGCGATTCGATCGGTCGACGAGTCAGCGAGCTCTAAGTTTCGAGGAGCCGTATCCGTCCGAAGAAATGGCAAAGTTCCCCCTTCTCGTCAGGGTCAGGCCTCCTCGCAATCAAGAGCTCGCAGACTCGTCGTCCGATCGAATCGCGCCTAATGTGAGGGGGGTATAATGAAGCCGTTTACGTGCTCGGGGCACCTCCTCCACGTTGGTAAAATCTGTTCTAGTCTACGCTTTATCATGGTCTCCCACCCACCCCGTATATAGAGGGTAATTACAAGAAATGAGCGAATCTTAAAAAAAGGTTAGAAAGTTTAAACCCAACTTTTCAACTAGATGCCAGAAGAGCTGAACCGGCGGTGGGAGCCGTCTCTCGTCTATCTGCGGCCTGCTCACAGATACAAGTGACTAACACAGGCGTTTCCCTGTTGTGTCTTCCTCTTTTTCTCTACAAAGAATTTCGCCCCAAAACATGGCCACTTTCTCTACGGTTGCTATTCCACTGAATACCACAAGTTCCTTAAGTTACAGTTGGCCATGTTGATTGATTATAAGGTTTACATTCGCGCGCGCATCAAATTTCGACCGTTTCCAAAAAAATTCGAACAAGCTTTGAATAGTACAAAGCAGCTGCAAAAGGAGCAAATATACAACATGTATGTCGATAGAAAATATATAAAAAGATATATTCTCCATGTCTATTCCAAGGTCAAAGAAGAATGTAGAAACGAAAAATATATTGTTCCGTATTACTTTGTTTGGTGATTTGTTTAACTTTCCAGACTACTTAGATTTCGTAATGAGGCAACTTTTTTGTCAAACTTATTTTAATCGCACGCTCGCGTCAGTTCTGGGATTCCCAGAGTTTGTCATCCATGTAATCAAATCAACATGGCCTAACCCCCAAGCACTAACATAGGGGTTTGGGAACATAGGGAAGTCCCCCGTACATAACCTAGCTTGAGGCAGTAAACACACACAGGAACACAAAACAAGCCGGTGTAGATACTTCCTCTTTTATATGATTCCTTTATTGTACATCAAGGACAAAAAATGGTCCAAAAATGGCAGGTATGGTTGACTAATAGCCTGATCCTGTAACAACACAAACCAGTCCGTCACTACGCCAGCATGTCCATGTCTGCACTGATTGCTTTTAGAACACTTTTTACTTCTCACCGTCCAGTCCACGTCACTACTGTAGCTACACATACCACTGGTGCACAAAACTCAAATCATCACCATAGTTACCACAACAAAAATTATTATTGGCTTTAACAAGTAGATTTCTCGGTAACTTAAAAATATGTGCTATGTAAAATACTCTCGTACATATAGTAGTCAAATCCCTTCTTCAGCTGCAGGTAAAATTCCCACACTTCTGTACTACATCGTCTCAGACTAACAGCAACATTGGGTTAACCCTCTTCCTACCAAGGTACCCCTTCTGGCACCACATTCGTACCAGTTACAGGGTACGGTAGCAGGAAGTGAGTTAAAGTAAAGCTGTTATCTGGAATAACAAGTACACAACATCTGCAGAAGAATGATCCGTCTTAAGCTCGTTAGATGCTGGGAAGAAATCTTACATCTTAGTCCATCTTAAGCCTTACAACACATCTTCTTGCAAGATTCACTTTCAGCTAAGATACAGCACCTCCAACATTCATCTTTTCTCACTAAAGAAATACTTGCCTTTCACTAAGTTCATTAGATTGTCAAATTCCCAGTGTCTTTCCAAACCCTTTTTAACCAGTCTAAGGCCACACCAAATTAATCCGTGGTTCTTGGAACATTAAGCATGAAAACAGAGTCAGAGGGAAAGTCTGGACCTCGGTACACACAGTTTCAGGAAATGAATAAAGTCAGATTCCTCCAAGTTTTCCTCCCAACACTTTGTTTCCATTCTGTTCTCTTTCTCATTTTCACAAGACTTATCTTAAGGTCTGTGACAATTTTACAAATATTGACCATGAAGTACGAAGCTCTGCGACCCGCCACTCTTACTACCCTGTAGTTCTGTCCACTCCCAAACCGTATGTACACCCCGTCCGCACCATTACACTTACTCCTTCACATTCAGTTTAAAAACAAACAAAAAATTCCAACCCATCAAATTTTAAACGACCACTGTCGCCTTCTTCAGGATCAATACTGATGACCAACCAATGACTTCAGAACGTAAACTTGAGAGAATTACAGACACGTGATCTTATTTTAAAACACGTGATCATGGGGATACGTGACGTCGGCAATTGGTCAAACATGCCAAGAAGAGTTGAAAAGGTTATCTATTCACACTATTTTACCAGAAACAATTTATCAAACTATACAAAATATTATGATTTTATCATATAAAGATATATTCTGTCTCCTACAAATTCATACATATTGAGAAATCTATTGGAATTTTCTATCAATTGCTTAAACTACAAGAGTAATGTAATGATGAAGAAGTTTGAATAAAGTTTTGCATGGTATCATGATTAAACGTTGCCTGGTATCTGGTTTAATTGATCAACACCTATCTGATACGAATCGACAAAAATCCAAGTTACAAACAAGATAAAACTGCCAGTTCTTTGCAGTTAGCTTTATACTAAGTACTAGCTGCATAAGACTGTACGGTTTGCTCCGCTGACATTGGGGATGGGCCCCTCCTCTTGATCTACCGTAGTGTTTGGTGTTGTGGCTCTCCTCAAACCCTCGGACCACCTCTCCACCGATTGAAGTCGGCGTTGTGCCTTGGGGAAATGCATAACTTTACACAAATCTCCTCAGGTGCAAATTAGTACCTACATGAACCTTCAATTAGGTACTAGTCTTGTTCACCTCAGCTTGAAACCCGAATGCCCCTGCACTTCCAGAGCAAGCTGCTAGG
>NC_049989.1:21749705-21756933 GCF_000003815.2 Branchiostoma floridae | reverse complement strand
GATGTGAGGGGGGGGGGGGTTGTATAGTGTTGTGTTATTCCTTTCTCGGATGCAGGACCATTACTGATAGACACTATATTGTAGGAAAGACTGGCAGTATAGTCAAAGGAAAAGTAAATGTACTAAGCCTGGGAGTTCCTGTTGTGGATGTTGATTGTTCGTTGCTGTAAACCAACCCCAATCCCCCATAGATATGACCAAACTTTTGCCTTCTGTCCAATGCACCCTGCATGTACTGGAATTGTCGGTTACCCAGTTTTAGGTTTAAAAAAAATTCCACTATCAGCCCAAACCCCAACCATAGCCTTGGGGCCCACAAAGGGTGGCCTGGCTAGCCTGCAGGCTAGCCTGCTGGGCCCAGGCTTTTCCGTAAACCCGGTGTGGTGTGGGATTGGGAGGATGGGATCATATATAATGGTGATATTAGTTGATTATTATAACGCGAAGATCAAAAATTAATACAAAGAATGGATTTTGTACACAAGATGCTATCCAACTCCATTGGTTATTTTGCCATCTTAGATTTTGTAAGTCCCGTGCATGAAAGTCCTAAATATATTAACGGGAGGGGGCCATACTTTGACAGGGGTCCAAATTTCGACAGGTTTTAAAAATCATTGTTGCGGAGAAATGCATAGATGCCTGCACATGAGAAGTACACTAGCTGTAGACTAAACCTTGTTGTAAATAACTACAAAGACGGGGTATGTGTCGAAGTTAGCAAGTCCCACAGATAACGATTGAAAAACTTGCACAAGTTTGACGCCTTCCGTGCAAGTTGACGAGCGAACGTATCGAGACCATGGCCCGGGAAACTCTTGAATTATTCTTCGCAAAATAAGACATGTGAAAAAATACCACCACACATAGAAATGATGTTTATTAGCCTTCCGAAAAATAATACCTGTGTTCTGTTCTGCCTTTAACTGGGTTGGATAAACGGAGCTAAAATGATGCCACAATGTTCACGCAGTCGGAGCCCCGCCATTTTACTATCACGCACGAAGGCGGGCGAGCGATGCTCAACACGTTGAACTCAGTCAACCCGTCCGTCGAGCGACAGACATTCAAGAAAAATCGATCCCTACCGACTAAAAAATCCTGTAGTCATTGCTGCTGCCAAAAGACAGGATGAAAAGGCAGTCAAGGAAGCCGAAAAGCGAAAATGCCATCACAGCCCAACGTAACAACGCGCTGCCGTTTTGCGGCAAGTTGGTCTCACCGTGAGAGGTAAACGTTTTAACACACCTTATTTGAATAAGTCGCGTAATACAAAATATGACCCATATTTGGTACCAAAAAATTATAATGAAGACTTTTAGTGCTATTCTATTTGCATAAGTTGTTTAAAAATGCACGGCGATGGTCTGGTTGTTACTATGTCGGACTTTGGACCCCTTTTTTGTGTTGGAACGTTCTGCTAGGACGCAAGCCGAAAACCTGCCGTAAGTTTCGTGCGCTGTCAAAGTACAGTGCGGAACGCTACTGTTAAATGAAATATATATCTGTACAGCTTCAATAACAGTTATATGGATGCATACAAGATCTTAACTTGTTTTTGATGAGTTCACTGTAAAACATTGACAAAAGCCATGCGCATCCACTTAGAACGGGTGTCGAAAGATGGCCCCCCTCCCGTTACAATGAAAATGAAAATGACCGAAAGTAAAAAAATAATGTAAACAGAAAGGAAACAGAAAGATCAGCGGACGTACCGCTTATAATGTAGGCAGAGCTTTCGAGACACTAAATTGGGTAACAAGGTATGAAAGATGACCTTTCACCCAGGCGAATTTCACCTTTCACCCTTTAATTCGCTTAGAAGACGTTTGCGGGATTGTGTAAAGGTAAAAATCAACACTGGAAGCAGGTAAGAACGAGAATTATACTAAATGACTGCTTAATCGTGACGCAGAGAAATTATAGGTCATTTCTATGGCGTAGGGGTCACATTAGGACGGAAAGTAAGACTTTCGATGGTGGGGAAACTCCGGAGGGGAGGGGGCGAAACCACACGTCTCAAGGTCGACGTCTTTCGAACTCTTAGAACCATGCGCGACGTTAATAACTTTAAAGATATGGTTTGAAAAACAGATGCATGAACAAGAAATGTGTGTGTGGCAAGGCTACGCGGGTCACGGGTTCCTCACTGGAAACCGAGTGATGAGAAATTTACCCGTGACCTCGGTAGTTTTGCGTGTGTGTGTGTGGTGGTGGGGGGGGGGGGGGGGGTGAAGAAGGAGTACACGAGGATGCGAGGGAAGTAGAGGGCAGACAGTTGTAGCAATTTTTGCTATCAACAGAAAAACATGTATTATTGATTTATCATACGTCGTTTTTTTAATGATGAATGAATGAATGAATGAACTTTATTGCACGACATTTGCACATGGTACAATTGTAAGGCAACAGTGATAAGTCAATTTTAATACAATGACATTCGTCTAAGGTCTATAACTACATACATGTATAGTACAGGAATATGAACATAAATGGCGTATTGGCATAGTGTAATATGCAAGTAAACAAGTCGATCTGTTACTGTACAATAGATTCTCTGATGTGTTTCATCTTTTCAAACCAGCTGCAGAGGCAGGTAATGGGTCTCCTACTGCTGTTCCCCAGAATGTTTGTGGTGGGTCTCCTACTGGAGTTTTATTGGACAGAGATGCAAGCAAGTTTGAAGACAAGCCGACGGGAACCAAAACCAGTTTGGACAGTCATCCAGAAACACATATTTCAGAGAAACCCTACAAGTGTGACCAGTGTGACTATTCTGCAGTACAAAAAGCCACCTTGAAGCAACATCTTGTCATACACACTGGAGAGAAACCCTACATATGTGGGGAGTGTGGGTACAGGTCAGCTTACAAGGGAAACCTTTCCAAACATATGAGAACACATACAGGTGAAAAACCCTACAAGTGTGACCAGTGTGACTATTCTGCAGCAGATAAATCTGCTTTGGACTATCATCTAGCAAAGCACACTGGTACCAAACCCTACATGTGTGGGGAGTGTGGGTACAGGGCAGTTTTGAAATCTCACTTATTCCAACATATGAGAACTCATACCGGTGAAAAACCTCACAAGTGTGACCAGTGTGACTATTCTGCAGCAAAGAAATCCACTTTGAACGATCACCTTGCCAAACACAATGGTGACAAACCCTACATGTGTGGGGAGTGCGGGTACAGGGCAGTTTTGAAGTCTCACTTATCCCAACATATGAGAACTCATACAAAAGAAAAACCTTACAAATGTGACCAGTGCAACTATTCTGCTGCTACAAAAAACACTTTGGACACCCATCTAGCAGCCAAACACACCGGTGACAAACCCCACTTGTGTTGGGAGTGTGGGTACAGGACAGCTCAAAAGTCTAACTTATCCCGGCATATGAAGACTCATACAAGAGAAAAGCCCTACAAGTGTGACCAGTGTGACTATTCTGCAGCAGATAAATCTGCTTTGGGCCATCATCTAGCAAAGCACACTGGTAACAAGCCCTACATGTGTGGGGAGTGTGGGTACAGGGCAGTTTTGAAATCTCACTTATTCCAACATATGAGAACTCATACCGGTGAAAAACCTTACAAGTGTGACCAGCGTGACTATTCTGCAGCAGATAAATCTGCGTTGAACTATCATCTAGCAAAGCACACTGGTAACAAGCCCTTCATGTGTGGCGAGTGTGGGTACAGGGCAGCACGGAAGTCCAGCTTATCCCGGCATATGAAGACTCATACAAGAGACAAACTGCTACATGCATAAGTCCACTTTGAACAAACATTTGGCCAATCACTGAAGGAGATAATCCATATATATATTCGCTTTCAGAATGTCTTAGAAGTCTAATTTCTGCAAACATATGAGAACCCATACGAGTGAACAAAAACTACAAGTGTGAGCTTTCAGCAGCTCGGAAATCAGATGTTGTCCGGCATCCACCTTCGCACACTGATGAGAAACTTTAATTGTGTACGAAGTTCAGGTTCAGTTAAACAGAACTTATCCAGCCATACATACAATCATATGGAAAAGAGAAAATGGATGGACTAAGAACACAGTACTTTCAATGATGTTGGTGTAAAAAGTAATGGAACTAAAATTTAGAAACGCCTCAAAACAAAACCCAGTAACTTTAAAGTTGGTCGTGAACTTTGCTAAATGGTAGTATGATGATTAGACTTTGAGATCGAATTTAAAAGATCATGATGTTTGCCAGTTTGGTGTATCCATGCGTGTGACCTTTACAGCTGCAGTTCCGCACAGCCCCACATGACCATTTCAAAGAGGCATAAAAAAGTTCAAAATGATAGCTTTTTCTGTTTGTTTTTTAAAGATATTTTGTAGCTTACTTCAACATATTGGTTTGTCTGTCTAGCTTGGAAACTGCACCCTACTATAATTTTATCTGTGTCAGTATCAGTCACCTTATGGTCCATAACATATAGAAATCCCTATAGGCCGAAAGCTGTGTTCTGCTTCCTTAAGGCTTAACACCACACGTACATGTGTCTCACGCCATTGTGTGCAAATCATTTCACAGTTCCAAGTGTGCATCTGCACTTGTGGTGCATTGTGGGTTAAGGTCAAAGTGTAAAGTCCCATATTTGTAAACCTTTATTTGTGGAGACGTGTTTGCAACGTTCCTGCTTGAAGGGGCATTAACATACGGTATTACCCACATCCCCTGTGGTACTAGAACTGTGAGAAGGATGCAGAAGAGAATCCCTACAGATATGATAACACTGTACAGCAACTGTACAGCTACTTAGTCTCTATCTATCGAGTACTGACATCCTGACAGCTGACTTTCTACTGACATCCTCCAAAATGTCTCTTCAGGGTAACAATTGTGCATAAACGTAGAGGCTCGATGTTGGTTTTCTCACTTGTTTACTAGCCTGTACACTGTTAGATATTGGTTTACATCTGGAGTTATTTACATGATTAAAGATTTATGATCATGAAGAGTTTATATGAAGCGACTGTAATTGCTCTGAAGATGTTGGCTAATAGGTAAGAATATATAAGAATATCAATCAAGGAGGTTGTATAGTCTATATAATCTCCTTGATTCAATTTATGGTAGTTTTAGACACGTGGAAATGAAAGCAATTCAATATAAGAGCAAATATCTTTGTCTCATATTTTGCTGGCCATACAAGTTGCAAACTTTCAAACTACCTCCAACAAACCTCACAGAAACGTCTCTCAAATGGCCATATAACTTTCAAAGGTTACAACATTAAATCCTTGGTTCTCCCTTGGGCTGTAGTTTGTACATCAATCTACAGCCCATGTCAGGATATGTACATTACACAATAATTACTCCACTTCTAAAACAACAGTTGCAGATGAATATTATGGTCTTAAATCCAGTAGAAGCTCCTAGTGGTGGTTTGAAGTTTGAAGACAACAAAGGCAGTACTATACCCGCGTTTAACTTGAAAGTAGATGACAACCACTTGTAAAGAGGGAAATACTTCAAATAGACTCGTAACAGAAGCAAGGCAACTGCCATTGTGATGGTTGCCTGTCTTACGGGAAGAACGATGATTATTTTTATTGTTTCTATCTAAAACATATGTATCCCGCGTATGAAAGTTTTAAATATCCTTCATAAAGAAGCAATAAAGAAAGACACAAAAGCAAACATGTCAGCGGATGGGCGCGACCCTTTTACAATGTAGGCAGAACTTCTAAAGACACTAAATCGGATAACCAGGTATAAGATATGACCTTTCACCCATAATGAGTTCACCTTTCACCCCTATGTTCGCCTGTGCGGAGGAAGGAAGACACTGCGGGGTTGTGAAGGTAAAATTCAACACTGGAAGCAGGTAAGAACTTGGATTATGCTAAATATGAACATTATGGTGAAGCATATGGGCTATAGGTCATCTCCCTGGCGTATGTGCGGCATTGCGGCGGAATGTAAGACTTTGATTGAGAAAATTGGAAGGGGGGGGGGGCGCAAAACTGCTGTAGAGACAAAAGAGGGTCGTTTAATAGAAACAAACTCTAACGGGTGCTCTAATATCTTCAGAAATAATGCACCCAAAAAAACCTGTAAACAGAGACAAAAAATTTCCAGGTCACATGTGTGGTTAAATTTGGACAATTTTGAAGAAATCGTTTGTAATGCCAATTCATGGAAATGAATGGGGGGGGGGGGGGGGGGCAGTGTCCATATTAGTAGGTTAAAGACTAATAGACAATGTCACATGGCAGAGACAGGCAATAGATATTCCACTGTTATACAACTTTGACGAAAATAAGTTTGTTGAGTTACAAATACAAATACACCACCTTCTTATTCATTTGTAACTCTTACAGTAGCCCCAGTGCGACTGTTGTTTTTTTGCTATCGCCGAATTAATGAGCCGTTGCACTAATCCTCAGAACTGGTTTATTCGGCGATTTGTTCATTTGCTTCAACGTACCAGTCTGCGTCTGTTGGTTCAGTCGCACTGCGGCTGCCCTTACAGTAACTGTAGCAATTGTAGCGGGTACTCACCACCTCCCAGCTACAGGGAGGCGGACAGGGATTAGCGCCCCTGCCCTTGAGGAGCTAGGCTACTGGTCTCATACCACTCATACTACACCCATACAAACACAAAGTAAAGTAGTAAAAAACGACCACCCAAAGCCAAACGACCCTCTACCAGTACCACGTCCAGAGCCTTCAACCACTTTGAAGTTGGACGTTACATGAAGAAGAAGCAAACCTTTCTTCTCTCTGTTGCTGGATCTTTACCACAGACATAAAGTACTGGATAGGGACTAGGTACTGTACAGTGTTATCTGTGGGGATGCTCTCCTCACAGTTCAAGCCATTGTGATGGGAGTGGGTCAGTGGGGGCTCGTCAGACTTTGTACCAACTTCCCATCTCTTTTATCAGCAGTAATAATACACTTATGACTCACCATATGTTTGATTTATGTGCTTCATATTTTCAATTTTCTGTCCATTAGGTCAGACATGGCAGAGGCAGGTAATGGGTCTCCTACTGCTGTTCCACAGAACCACTGTGATGGGTCTCCTACTGAAGTTGTGTTGGACAGAGATGCAAGCAAGATTGAAGATTGCCGACAGGAGCCAAAACCAGTTTGGACAATCAGACAGAAACACAAACTGGAGAGAAACCCTACATGTGTGGTGAGTGTGGGTACAGGACAGCTTGGAAGTCTAACTTATTCCAACATATGAGAACTCATA
>NC_049989.1:21724290-21749557 GCF_000003815.2 Branchiostoma floridae | reverse complement strand
GAGAACTCATACTGGTAAATACCCCTACAAATGTGACCAGTGTGACTATTCTAGCAGCAAGGAAATGCAATTTGGACAGACATCTAGCAAAACACACTGCCCAGAACCCCTCTATACAGTGTGGGCGCAGGATCCCTGACAAGGATGGTCTTTCCAATCACATGAAGACAAACACAGGAGAAAGACCCTACAAGTGTGATCAGTGTGATTTTTCTGCTGCACAGAAATCCACCTTGTACCTACATCTAGCAAAGCACTCAAAACCCTTCATGTGTGGGGAGTGCGGACACAGGGCAGCTCGGAAGTCTCAGTTATTCCGACACATGAGACATCATACAGGTGAAAAACATCACAAGTGTGACCAGTGTGACTTTTCTACTGCACATAAGTTCATCTTGAACCAACACCGGGTCAAACACACAGAAAAGAAACTCTAAATGAGTAGCGAGTGTGGGTACAGGACGGCTTTGATAAAAGTCTTATTTATCCAAACATATGAGAAGCCGTACGGGTGAAGAGAGACTACGTGTTTTGTGAGCAGTTTGGGTATTCAGGTCTGAAGACAGATGCTGTCTGAAATCAGATGCTAGCATAATTAATACGCTGATGAATACAATGTAACTTAGAATGTGTATGGGTGTAGGTACAGGTCAACAGAAGAACTTGTCTACCGTTGTCACTAAGCTATGCTATACACAGAAATAGATATACTATAGCGTGAGTGTTGAACATTACAAATAATTGTGATGTAGGCTTGTGTCATGTATATGAAGTGACTGTCATGGTTGATCTGATAAAGTAAATAGAAACAAGCGTTGTGTAACTCACCATTCCCATCAAATCTTGTGTAGGCTATCTTGACACCTGACTTTCTACTGACATCCTACATTGTAAATGTGCTTCAGTGTAACCTGTTTAGTGTGTATAAACTTAGAGGCTGGAATTTTCATTTTCTCGCTTATTTACTTAGGCCATGTCGATTTCATCATGTAAGTGACATCCACACTCGCATAAATTTTTGTCTATTTTCAAAAATGAAAAAAAAAGGTTTTCGACCACACTGTTAATCATACAAAGCAGTTGTAAATGAATTGAAAGTAAAATATCGTAAAATGGATATTAATGTCATACCATACAAACCATGGGGCGCCCCAACACAAAAAGAGATAACAAGAAAGCCATACATCTTGGAGATAAGCTATTTTGTGTGTGTGTGGAAGATGCGACTTTGGTTTAATTCTCGTTTTTTGACTTTGTACTTCTTTTTTGTTCAGCGTCAGTACAGCCTCAGCGAGGAGACCAAAAGTAGCTGCTGGTAAAATGCTTTTCTCTTTCTACACGTATCCACACAGAGCAATAACAAGTAACCGCAACCCAATTGGTGCTATTCAGCATTTTATTATTTCTTTCCTTTGAACAACTAATGACTACAAAATAGAAATACAAGATAAACCTTCAAATTCTACTAACTACTACAAATTCTGCTAACTAAGCAATAAAAGCTAACACGAGTAAATATGAAATCAATGATATCTTGTTACAACCAGGTTATACAAACAGTGCAAACTTGTTTCTGTGGTTTACTCTTTCGTTCAGTCCACTATAAACTAAAAACACTGATACAAAATAAACCTTAAAATCCTACTTACCAAACAATAAAAGATAACATAAGTGTATCCGAAATAGATAACAATATGGTGTTAAAATCAGGTTATAGTACATATACAAAGTTACAACAGTACAATCATCACTAAGATTATTAACCAGAGTATTAACGGCCTCGTTTTGAATCTCACATAAGAACCTTCCCTTGATATCAAATTACAAAAACTAGCGGTTCACATCACACCAGAATCAAAATTAATGGTGCAACTTACATATTGATACAATAGACAATGACACAGAATTTAGGACATATGTACACAAGTCGAAATCCCCATTAATAGTTAACTCTTCAACATAAAACAAATCACACAAATAGGGTAGTATGCCAACGAAAAATCTAATGATACAGTGTAGGTCACAGAAAATTGAACCAAACGCGGTAATCCATTAACACCAGGGCCTTTACAACAACCCCTTATCAGAGACGGGTGGCACCATAAACGTTCTTCAACTTATGATAGACTGCTCACCGAGTAACGAGTTCTATCGGGTTTCTATCAAATTTGGGTAAGTTCTATTTGTCTTGGAAATTAAGAATAATTTGCCTTGGGACAATCTCACGACAGAAAAAAAAAGCAAACTACCATGAACTTTCTTCAACTTACCATCTTACCAATTTACCAGCTATTGGTAATTGCTATCAATTTTTTGTCCCGGACATTTGAGTTCAACTTTGCTTTGGAAACAAAGAAGTACACTAGTGGCTACAGAGGTAGGAGGGGCACATCATCCCCATCTCCAAACCACAGGTCGTCTGGCTCTGGTAATATAAATTCCTCTTGCTGTTCCGGAATGTTCCGCATGGGGGCATGCACCTGCACTTCCACAATGTTCCTTACCGGAGGCTGGTCCGGGTCTTCTACCTGCTGATCCGGAAAGTTCCGTTCCGGATGTTGTACCAGCCGTTCCGGATCTTGTGCCTGCCGTTCCGGAATGTTCCGTTCCGGATCTTGTACCTGCTGTTCCGGAATGTTCCGTTCCGGATGTTGTACCTGCAGTTCCGGAATGTTCCGTTCCGGATCTTGTACCTGCTGCTGAGGCTCTGGGTCACGGGGTAGAGGATCGCCCAGAGCGTCTCGTAGCCGCCTCCAGAACAGCGGCCTTTTCCGCACGTCGTCCGGCCACGTCAGGTACGTGTCCCTCTTCATCACGGCGTTCAGATGGCGGAACCGTTTCAGCATCCTGTCAGGAATCTTCTCCAGAAACACCAGGATGAGACGCCTCCCTCCCCCCTCCTCAAACATGTTGTACTGGGCCATCTGAAACTCGTACTCGCACCATTTACTCTTCAGGAAGTTCCTGGTGATGAGGCAGACGGTTCTCCGGCTGTTTTCCACGGCATCCGCGATGTTTTCCACAATGGGAGCACCGACTGCAAAGTCCCTCTCGTGTATGACCAGACTATAGTCAGGTTCCAGATTCTCTATTGCTTCATGTACAACCCACATGACGTCCTGGTTGTTGTAGGCAATAAATGCATCGTGCGTGTATCTGGGCGGCTCTTGGTTTTCTACTTCGCCAATCTTCGGTCTCCTCCACTTGGCCAACATCCACAGGTAGTACTGAACACGGCCGATGTGGTAGTCCACCAGGAAAATGGTCATCATGGCGACGAAGATACCGGAAGAGGCGAGCACACAAGCCAGGAGGCGGTTTGGTTGGAATCCTGGGTTACAGACTGTTTCAAAGAACGTACGTTTTAATGGATCCTCTCTGTCGTTGGCTTGTGTCTGGACCAACCCGTCTATCAAACGTCTTCCGCTCAGTTCTACTGGACGGGAACACGTGTAGTCTGCACCAACGTCAGGATAAGGGTTGTACAAGTTCGCTACCCTGTCGTATTTTTTGTTGGCCCACTCAACAAACCACAGTACGCTACAGTCGCACACAAACGGGTTGTCTGCAACATCGATAGTGTCTAACCGGTTGAAAACTGGGCCTAGTGTTGTTTGATTTAAGACTGTTAGCCTGTTGCTCCTAAGATTCAGGTGCCTCAACCCGTACAAACGGAGAAAAGCGTTCCCAACTACAGTTATCTTGTTAGCAGTCAGGTTTAAGTGTGTGAGGTTGCCCAAACCTTGAAATGTCATCTCTGCTATATACTGTATATTGTTGTTGCTAAGATCCAGGAATCTCAGCCGCGATAGTCCACGGAAGGCGGAAGGCATGACGGTGTTGATGGCGTTATGACTGAGATCTAGATGTTCCAGCTGGACCAACACTGGGATATGTCCGGTTTCGATACGCTTGATTTGGTTATGAGAAAGAATCAAAGTTTTTAGCTTTGTCGTCTTTGAGGGGTTTGTTGGCCGCCAAATTTGAGGAAAATCTATCAATCTATTGTTATCTACCAGAAGCGTTTCTAAAGTTTCACATATATAAACATAGTCTGAGTTGATAAAATTGTTAGAAATGTCAAGGTATCGTAAATTCTCCATGAAGCATAACAAACAGAAATATGTAATTTCGTTATGCTGTAAATCAAGCACAATAATATTCCAAGGAAAACAAGGGTTACAAGGTATATATGTCAGTGCATTATGACTCAAATTCAGAAGATTTATGTGTTTCAAACCGCCGTAGGAACAGTGTTGGAGTGTTTCATCGTCTAAGTTATTGTAACTGAGATCAAGATAGTCCAAGGTCTCCGGAAATTGAACTAAGTCGGCTTTTACGTTGGTATGGCTTAAGTTTAGGTATGTCAGAGAGTTCAGTACTTCAAACGCGCCAGCTGATAAAGTAGAAATTTCGTTTTCTGTTAAGTCAAGATGTGTGAGTGAGGTCAGATCTTTAAACAAGTCTTTTGATAAAGCAGAAACTACGTTCCATCTCAAGTTAAGGTGAGTGATTGAGGACAGTCCCCTGAACGCCCTGTTCTGTAAATATAAAGTCTTCCCGACGTAGGTACAGTAATGATTATTCTCATCCTGAATCAAGCAGCTGTCCACACCAGGTAAGTCCAGTCGTTCTAAATGTGACAGACCCGCAAAGGAGTCATTTGTTATGACTTCAATGGTTGTAATGTCTAAAAGCAAAGATTTTAAGTATTTTAGACCTTTTAGTCCCGCTAGTGTATCAGATGTTATGTTGTAAAGACCAAATCCCGACCAGCCAAACGCCAACTCCTGAATCTGCGTGTGTCGGAGTTCAGGCAGAACGTTCAGAATGTCGGATTTTGTATGGAGGACGTTCAACGTCTGCAGATGTGTGAGTGACTTCAGCAGACCGGGCTCTACATGTATCGAACAACGGCGCCCGCCGTACATCAACGTACACACAGTGAGTAAATCTTTCAGAGTTAGTAATAGCGGCTGGAACATTTCAACACTGAGGGAATAGTCATAATATAACTTTATTTCTATACTGTCTAGATTAGGCAGATTTCTAAATACACGCCCAAAGTAGAGGTCACTGGATCTTGTTAGATTGTAGAGACCCAGTTTGTTAAGGTTGAACAGCGGTGCCCACAGTTGGCGTCGCTGTAAGAATCCACTTCCGCTGTTTACTCTTCTGATGGTGGTATTTTGGTTTTCCTGTATGTCATGGCTAACTTCCTGTATCTTCAGAATTTTTAATGACGCCAAAGGATCAAAAATGTGATCCGGTAAATTGCTGATATTTTTCACTCTAAGATCTAAATACCTTAGATTAGATAACCCAGCAAACGCACCAACCTCGACAGTATGTAGACTATTGCCAAACAAGTGTAAAGATTTTAGGTTTTTTAACCCACTAAACGAGCCGCTGTACAGTACAGTGATGTTGTTGTTGCTTAGATCCAAGGTGATGACAGACTCGGGGATGCCGGGCGGTACTTGCCTTAGAGGCGCGCGGGTTAGTTGCAGGTATTGATCATACTCCCCTGCACACACCACAGTTGTGGAGTTCCAGGTCTGACACACAGGTGGGGAGAGTTGTCCTCTAACCCGTCCATGTTGGGTGATGAGCGTGGAAACCACAGCTAAGTAGACTGCGAGAAGACCGGGTTTAGACTCCATGTCGATCTGTTCTGTGGAGTTGCGTCAACCTGAGGAAAATTGAAATCTAGTATGTAACATCGTTCATAAGCTAATCAGTGAAATCATGCACTGGCACAATGGAGATATTTGCTGATTCGTTTCGGGACCAAGGAGGGACTTTATTTCACAGTAAGGCTAAGGTCACATTTCCACAAAGGGGCCCGGCCGTGCAGCTTTCAAGAAAGATAAGTATGACATAAAAGGCACACAAAAAAAAAACGGACCGAAAATGATTCTTCAGCACTATGCATATCTATTGGCATAAATTTACGCAAACAACCCGGCCGGGCCCCGGGTAGGAAATGTGACGTAGGCCTAAGAGAGAGAGAGGGGGGGGGGGGAGTTCCGTTGTGTTTTCAATCGCGGTTGAAATAATTCTGTAGTATATCATTACGTAGTACGTGTCATTATATTAACTATGCAAATTTGTACGCTAACGTTGGAACTGACTTTTGAGACTAGGTTACTAAAACCTTTCCTAAATGCAGTTTATGCTGGTTCGCCATTTCCTGCCACCCCGACCAAATGTCTTCATCACACATGAACGAATTAGCTTTTTTTAACCTCAGAATACATTAAAAGTGATTTTCTTCTTTGGTCTTCTGAAATCTTACAATTACACAAGCCGTAGCCGCAAGTGTGGTCTCAAAGGTACCTTCGAGTTTGTCTCAAGTGACAAGGAAACAGAGGCTCTTAGAAAGCTGTAGTGGTTCAGATACTTATTTTACGCATACCAGCCAGTCTGGGCGCCAAACATGGGCCTTTCAACTGCTTAATTGCCACTTTCTCCACCCATCGTACTGCAAACATGATCGGGTCAATATACCTGTTTTTGGAGCAACTCAAGCGTGACGAAAAAACAGATTGAAGTGAACCAACGCTGCTACGCAAAGTTTGCTCTCAGAGGAATTTTCTTTTAGACTCGGACCGTGTTGTGCGAATGTCAATATTCCAAGGCGGCCTAGCCTAGTCAGGTTCATTGAAGCGTTACCGTATCTCCGTGAAACACAGTGCATTTATATTTTTTATCGTATCTCTTACGTTGATATGAATATTTATTTGACACGATGACTTTAAAAGATATCAGGAAACATGACGTCCATTCATACTACAAATGAAGTGATAGTGTCGAAAGTCGAAAGTGCTAATACTGGATACCACAAGTTACAGGGAAGCAGGTGTGACGTTATCGGTGTGTGCCGTGAAACGTTGATGCACGTTGTCTTGCAGCAGTGCAAAGAAATAAATGCTCTACTGAAAATATTACTCTGTTCCAGTCTACGCTCGGTCACGCCTCCCCCCCCCCCTTCTCGACCCCATCCACCCAGTACACGTGCATAGAGGGTACAGAACTAATTCGAAATATTAAAAAGGTTTAGAACTCACCTGCTCAGAAAAATGTCTGTGAGAAGAGCTGAACCGTCGTTGGGGGTGGCGCGGAAGGGACGGTCGTCTCTCGTCTGGAACACCCGTCAGTTTGCGGGCGGCTCACAGTCACGAGACTGGCACCTGCGTTTCCTTGTTCCGCTCTGTCTGAAATGTATACCGCACACGTCGCCACGTTCTGTGGGAAGTGTGACACCATTGTCCCTCATGCCGCTAATGAGGAAGTCTGGACTTAATGTTTCCTCGTCACGACACGCAGGTGCCAGCTACGCGATGGTGTGTGTTTTGATGACGTATCACGTATCTTAGTAATTCAGCTGTTTGTTTTTAATTTACGAAAATTCCACCAGAAATTAATGCGTGTTTCAACGGTTACTATGCTACGAAATATCCTCGAATACGTTTTTTTTTTAAATTCGATCAGAAAACACAGGGTCTGTTCACTGTTTTAATCGTTCACTTATTTTTGTGATGTCCAACTTGACCTAATCGGAGTGTAGCCGGCGTTCAAAAGAGCTCCGGAACGTGTCGATGTCACATTTGAGAGCTAAAAGACCATATCGTCCTGAGCCGGAACATAAATCATGTGCCTGTGCCCTAAACTCACCATCAAAAGCAGTTGTAAAACACACACTCTTTGACACACGCACTCTTTGACATACATACACAACAATCAGCAGTTTCAAAGTTCAGATGAAAAAGATAAAAAACATGAAAAGTTCCTTAAGAATTGTCCTCTTAGTGTACAGCTTAGAGCGAGTGTCACGTCTAGATCTGCGCCAGGAAATCTGTAACGGGTCTAACAGTCTATGATAGTGCCCCCCCCCCCCCCCCAAGTACGGTACTGTACTGTACTGTACAAAAGCACTGTAAATAGCCCTTTCAGAAAGTAGGAAGTTTACAAACCAAATTTCTTTAGCTGGGACGGCCGTTTATCGTCTAAAACACCCAACGGTCTGCGGCCTGCTCACAAGACTGGCACCTGCGTTTCTTTGTTCCGTTCTGCGCTTTTAGCGGCCCCTTCTGTTTGGATGTAAAAGGATTTTACCATGGTTCATATTGACCGCAGGCGGTCATATATAGTCTGCTGGGGTGACGGGTGTTGTTAATCACGTACCGAACAGCAGCCCATGCGTTAAGCGTTTCCTCGTCCGGACACGCAGGTACTGCATGGGTAAAGGTGTTTGTCTCGCTAGACAGACTGTCATGAGTTCCCAACAAGGCCAAAGCGTGTTTCAACTTCTTGAATACCTTAGGCCTATAGGGAAACAATGCTGTCTTCTCGGTTGCCCATCCGAGCCTACCAAAAACCTACCACCCCTAGTCTTTTTTGTAGAACGCTGCCCAGGGACACTCTAAATTTTGACATGAATTATTCATGCTGAAATTCAAAACAGACTTCCTGTACTTCACACATCTAATCTGGTGCTTGATGGCTTTATTTTAACAAAAAATACAACTGTTACATACACATGGCACTCGTAACAGTGAACATTTTATACCTTTTACAACAGAGCTTTATATGACTTGAACTAAATAATAAACACTTGCTATGAATAATTTGTTTGACATATTTGACGCAACAGTTTAAATCGCGTTGTATATGTCTGTTTGCCTGTTTGAGCGTTGGTGTGTACATCGACCCGCTTCTCATTCTAGGATTTGCATAATTGTGACGCGGTAATATGCTTATTTGCATACTCGTTATTTGCATGATCGGGTCCCACTGGATAAATCAACCGAGTCCAATAAACTGTATATTTGGAAAATATGACAGAAGTAGCTATGAATTGTCCACGTATTTAACAAAAAATAAGTTTGTATGTCTCAAAAGTACGACCAAAGAATTAATTTTGCCGGGCACCTATCGCTGAGCGATGCGTTGCGAATGTTGCAACACTGGTGCCATGAGCTCTCACCACAACGTTAGTCTTTACCGGAATATGGTCAGAATATTTTGCTAGAGGAGAATATTTTGGCCACGGCAGAGATTTGCCTGCAGTGAGGGGGAAATGTTAACCTTCCAGAGGACTGACTCTACTGTAGAATTATCCCCTTTTGCCGAACTCTGTGATCCATACACAAGTTACCTGCAGCGATGGACGACTGAGAGTTATGGAGACAAGTAGTCATGGGAAGATTCCGGGCGAGCTCGACGGAGTGAGTGAGTGAGTTGAACACAGATACTCAGCAATTATCTTTCATGATTCATTCATGACCACGACACAACTGTTTATTCAAAGTTTTGATATTTCGAATGTAAACACACCATCTACAACATTTATCTATTCATTTTATTTATACAGGGTAGGCGCACACATACGTGCTTAACATACTGCTATACAGTGTACAGAATGATTGACACAGAATAGAAAAAAGAAACAAGAGAAACTAAACAATAAACAAACTAAAGTAAAATTATATACAATTCTTATTACTTCTTAAACAATGCGAACAGATATGACAACACAGCAGAAGTGTCAAAGGACGTGCAGTCATTCAAGATTTCAAGATAAAACTAAAACTCAAATACACCACCAAAATGTCTGTAGTCAACATTGCAAGACAGGCTTATTGAAAAATCAGAGATCAGGGTTATCTACAACCTTGAGTAATAGAAAGCTTGTGCCTGCTGTTCCGGAATGCTCCGTTCCGGAGCTTGTGCCTGCTGTTCCGGAATGCTCCGTTCCGGATCTTGTGCCTGCTGTTTCGGAATGTTCCGTTCCGGATCTTGTACCTGCTGTTCCGGAATGTTCCGTTCCGGATCTTGTACCTGCTGTTCCGGAATGCTCCGTTCCGGAGCTTGTGCCTGCTGTTCCGGAATGCTCCGTTCCGGATCTTGTGCCTGCTCCTCCGGTCTCTGGCGGTTCTCAGCCGGATCGCGCGCCTTCTGTTCCCGGATGTACCCAATAGGACAATGGATGTTCACTACCACAATGTCTTCTACCAAGGCCTTTTGTTGCAGCTCCGGAATGTTTCCAAACGGAGGCTGTTTTTGTCTTTCCGGAATGTTCGGTTCCGGCCTTTTTGCCTGCTGTTCCGGAATGTCCTGCAATGGGCCATGAACTTGCACTTCAACAATGTCCCCTGCCGGAGCTAGTGCCTGTTGTTCCGGAATGTTCCTTCCTTTATTCCTTTATTCCGATACCCTTTAGCCCTATTTAGGGCTAGTCTACCAGGGTTCATATGAAACAATGAAACATGCACAAACAAACGCAAATGTATACACAAACGTACATGTATATATACAAACAGATAATAATAGATACACAATCATTAAAAAAACTATTGGCTTGAGAAGACTTGATACATTTCCTTTTTAAAGCGTGAGATGTTGGACAGGGATTTGATGTATGTTGGTAGGTCATTCCAAATACTGATGGCACGGTAGAGAAAAGTTCGCTTTTTTGAGTTTGTTTTTGGCTTAGGTACTTTAAAACTGAAGGAGTTGGATAATCTAGTTGAATAT
Organism: Branchiostoma floridae; assembly: GCF_000003815.2. Taxonomy (NCBI): domain Eukaryota; kingdom Metazoa; phylum Chordata; class Leptocardii; order Amphioxiformes; family Branchiostomatidae; genus Branchiostoma; species Branchiostoma floridae. The sequence goes on along the minus strand of NC_049989.1, from coordinate 21,739,018 downwards.
GTGTGGGTAGAATGGACAGGGACGATGGAGCTGTAAATCTGAATGTGCTGATGGCGAATCTTTCTCGTACCATGGGCCAACCCAAATCTGAATGCATTTGCTTAACATGTGTTTCTAGTGGACATTCATTTAAGCACCAATCTACAGGCTCTGTTCTGTACAACCTGGAGCTTTCGAGCATTTGATTCAGACATGTTTGCTAAAACTGGGAGACAGTACTGTGCTACTGATAATACAAGTGCGCATAAAACAACCTTGCAGACTTCATGAGACATGGCCCATGCGTGCCTTCTCACAAGAGCGATATTCCTTGATTGTTTGGCAACAACATGATTGATATGCAAATCCCATGTAAGTGACTGATCCAGGTGTAGCCCCAACAAAACTTTCTCTTTCACCTGTTCAATACTTCTAGTTCCAATAACCAAATTCAGTGAGGTTGAAGGTAAAAGAGTCAGTTTTCGAGGAGATCCAAAAAGCATGCACTTAGTCTTAAGGACATTCATCACAAGTTTGTTGTTCTTTACCCATTCTACAATCTTACTGAGGTCAGGCTGCAAGACAGCAGCAATCTCAGCAATGGACTTAGCGGCTTTGTACATACTTGTATCATCTGCATACATTTCAGTTGTGCTATTTGAAACTGACAAAGGTAAATCATTAGTGAAAAGTGTGAAAATAAGGGGGCCTAAACAACTTCCTTGGGGAACGCCACATTCAAGTACAGATGGTTCCGAAAAGTGCCCGTTAATATACACTACCTGAGTTCTGGCATGAAGATAACTTCTCATCCAAGCTAAAGGGCCTGAATTGAAACCATAGGATTGTAATTTTGCCAACAAGAGCTCATGGTCAACTAAATCGAATGCGGCACTGAAGTCGATATAAACAACCCCTACCATTTCGCCTTTATCCATAGCGGAGAGCCAATCATCCGCCATTCGTAATAAAGCAGTAGTAGTGGAGTGATTTGGTCTATAGGCATGTTGGAAAGGTGTTACAATATCATTCAGTGCTGCATACTGCCAGATTTGATTGTGTACAACTTTTTCCAATACCTTACTCAAACTAGGCAGTAGGCTGATAGGCCTGCTGTTGTTACCGGTCAGTGGTTTTCTGGTGTTCTTAGGTAAGGGGCACACCTTAGCTCTCTTCCATTGGCTAGGAAAACAGCTGCTCATAAGTGACTGATTATAAATATGCCTTACAGGTGATGCAATATACACAGCTGACAATCTAACTAATTCGTTTTCGAGTTGATAAATACCACATGTGGATGACATCGGTATGTCTAACAGTAACCTAAGTATCTCATCATCACTGACTGGGTGGAACTGAAAACAACATGACTTATCCGACATAATTTGTTGATCAATAGGGACAGTGACAGGTGCGTTTTGAGACTCCAGGTTTTTCCTGTGAGTGTCGGTTTTAGTCATGAAATAATCATTAAAGTAGTTGGCAATTTGACGAGGTTTAACTATGTTCTGGCCATTCACTTCCACACATGTTGGATATTGACACTTAACCTAATAATCAGTTAGTTAACTTCCATACATATTTTGGATCATTTGAATTCTCAGACATCTTAGATTTGAAGTAGTGTTCCTTTTTCTTCCGGTTTAACTTAACTACATAGTTTCTGAGTTACTTGTAGATCTCCCTGTCAGAAGGTAAGCCGTAAAGATCAGCTGCTGTTTTAGCTTCATCCCGCATGGCCATGGCCTCCCTCAACTCTGCATCCAGCCAAGGTGCGGAGTTAGCGCGGACTGTGAAGCGTCGAACAGGAGCGTGGAAGTCAGCCACTGTGTTGAAGAGAAGCATGGATACATCTAAAGCGTCGTCCACATCCTCAAACAGTTCAACAAGATCCCATGGAAGGCTCGCAATGTCACTGATGAAGTCCGCAGAATTAAATCCTTTGTAACTCCTTTTGAACTCCGATCGAGGTGGTTGCTTTGGTAGTTTGGTGTTTTTTTGTAATGTGCACAATGTCGTGGTCAGTACATCCCCAGCATTTTGTGTTGGCTCTATTGTACTTCTCAGGTGACGTAACGAAGATGAGGTCGATACATGTGGCATATGTGACATATGTCCATGTCTGTTTGAACACTTGCGAGTGGGTACATCTACGACTTGATACAAGTTGCACGACCTAGCTGCGTTACAAAAATCCTCTTGCAGAGAGGATCTATTGTTCCAGTCAATGTTGAAATCCCCCAACATACAGATTTCCATGCCCTCTCTGCTTGCACTTTCCATGCTCAATAGAAGAGAATCAAGGTATGCCCTGTCAGCACTGGGGGGTCTATAAACAACGGCAATCAGTATCGGTTTAGAGAAGGGCAAGTGTACTTGCACCCAGAGAGTTTCAATACCAGGCACGGTTAAGTCACTGCGGATTTTGTTTGGTATGTGACTCCGGACGTAGAGCCCAACCCCTCCTCCTCTCCCGTTTCTGTCGAGTCGGTGAAAGTTGTAGTTTAGAGTCTGAACCTCACCGTCTAAGACACTGGAGTCGAGGTGAGTCTCGCTCACGGCGAGAATGTGCAGGTTGTTGTTGTTGAGTAAGTGTTCCACTTCACTCACCTTGTTACGGAGACTGCAGATGTTTATGTGCGCTATATGCAGTCCTTTCTTCCTCAAACCGAGGTCAGGAGAGTCACGATTACCATCCGTTCCGGCACTTGCGGCTCTTGCTCCGCAATGTTCCATTCCGGATCGTGTACTTCCTGTTCCGGAATGTTCAGCACGGGACCATGTACCTCCACTTCCACAATGTCCCTCCCTGGAGCCTGTTCCTGCTGTTCCGGAATGTTCCGTTCCGGATCTTGTACCTGCTGTTCCGGAATGTTCCGTTCCGGATATTGTGCCTGCTGCTGAGGCTCCCGGGGTAGTGGATCGCCCAGAGCGTCTCGCAGCCGCTTCCAGAACAGCGGCCTCTTCCGCACGTCGTCCGGCCACGTCAGGTACGTGTCCCTCTTCATTACAGCGTTCAGATGGCGGAACCGTTTCAGCATCCTGTCAGGAATCCTCTCCAGAAACACCAGGATGAGACGCCTCCCTCCCCCCTCCTCAAACATGTGGTACTGGGCCATCTGGAACTCGTACTCGCACCACTTACTCTTCAGGAAGTTCCTGGTGATGAGGCAGACGGTTCTCCGGCTGTTTTCCACGGCATCTACAATGTTTTCCACAATGGGAGCACCGGCTGCAAAGTCCCTTTCGTGTATGACCAGACTGTAGTCAGGTTCCAGATTCTCTATTGCTTCATGTACAACCCACATGACGTCCTGGTTGTTGTAGGCAAGAAAAGCATCGTGCGTGTATCTGGGTGGCTCTTTGTTCTCTACTTCACCAATCTTCGGCCTCCTCCACTTGGCTAACATCCACAGGTAGTACTGAACACGGCCGATGTGGTAGTCAACAAGGAAGATGGTCATCATGGCGACGAAGATGCCGAAAGAGGCGAGCACACAAGCCAGGAGGCGGTTTGGCCGGAATCCATGATTACAGACCGTGCCAAAGAATTTCCGTTCTGATGGATAATTTCTGTCGTTAAATTGTTGTTCCTGGATGAACCCGTCTATCAAACGTCTTCCGCGCAGTTGTGCTGGGCGAGAACACGTGTAGCCTCGACCAACGTCAGGATAAGGGTTGTGCAAGTTCGGCACCCTGTCGTATTGTTGTTGGGCCCACTCAACAAACCACAATAACCTACAGTCACACAAAAACGGGTTGCCTGCAATTTCCAGCTTCTCCAGTCGGTTGACAACAGGTCCCAGTGCTGTTTGATTTAAAACTGTTAAGCTATTTCCCCTTATATTCAAATTCTTTAATCCATACAGACGGAGAAAGGCGTCCCCTATCACCGCTATCCCGTTGAATGCCAGGTTAAGGAGAGTGAGGTTGCCCAGTCCTTCAAATATTTTCTCTCCTATATTTTGTATTTGGTTATAACTAAGATCCAGAAATCTCAGCCGCGATAGTCCACGGAAGGCGGATGGCATGACGGTGTTGATCTTGTTATGACTGAGATCCAGATGTTTCAGCTTGACCAACCATTGGATTTGTCCGGTTTCGATACGCTGGATTAGATTGTGAGAAAGACTAAAGGTCCACCAGAAATGTTTCTAAAGTTTCACATATATAAACTGAGTCGATCCCATTGTTGGAAAGGTCAAGGTACCGTAAATTCCCATTGAAGCATGGGTAAAGGGTATATGTAATTAAGTCGTTTTTGTAATGGCTTAAGTGAAGATAAGCGAGTGAGGTCAGTCCTTCGAACACACCTGCTGGTAATGTAGAAATTGTGTTTTCGCTCAAGTCAAGATAAGTGAGAGAGGTCAGTCCTTCAAACACGCCAGCTGATAAAGTGGACATTGTGTTCTGTGTCAAGTTAAGATGAGTGAGAGAGGTGAGATCTTTAAACACGCCTTGTGGAAAAGCCGAAACTTTTTTGCATCTCAAGGTAAGATGAGTGAGTGAGGACAGTCCGCTGAACGCCTTGTCTTGTAGAGTCAAGAGTATCGAACCTGGCAGATACGGATTCCATCTGTCACCATGCAAGTCCAGCCTTTCTAAATGTGACAGACTCGCAAAGGCGTCATTTTGTATGACGTCATTGTTTGTACTACTTGTCACATCGACAAGCAAAGTTTTTAAGTATTTTACACCATTTATTTCCGCTAGCATGTTGTCCATGTCGAAATCCCTCGTGTCAATTGCCATGGCCAACTCCTGAATCTGCGTGTGTCGGAGTTCGGGCATCAGTGTGGCGCTAGAAAAAGAACAGCGAAGGTCCAACGTCTGCAGATGTGTAAATGACTTCAGCAAACCGGGCTCCACATATACCCATCCAGACGTGTCACTACACTCAACGAAGAAATGTTTCAGAGTAAATAACAGCGGCCGGAACCTTTCAACACTGAGGATATAGTAATTACATAACTTTATTTCTATACTCTCCAAGTTAGACAGTTTTCTAAATACAGATCCAAAGTAGAGGTCGCAAAGTCTTAGTAGACTCAATTTCTCAAGGTTCTGCAACGGTGCCCACATCTTGCGTCGTTTTAAGAACCTACTTCCGCTGTTGACTCTTCTAGCGGTGGTATCTCGGTCCTCTTCTGTGGCATCACTAAATTCCTCTATCTTCAGACTTTCCAATGAATTCAAAGAATCAAAAATGTGATCGTGTAAATTTCTGATATTTTTTACACTGAGATCTAAATGCCTCAAGTTAGATAAGCCAGCGAACGCACCAACGTCGATGGTATGTAGAATATTACCATCCATGTCTAATGATTTTAGTTTTCTCAACCCACTTAACGAGCCGCTGTACAGTTTAGTGATGTTGTTACCACTGAGGTCCACCGTGATGACAGACTTGGGAATGTCGGGAGGTACTTGCGTTAGGAGCGCGCGGGTTCGAGTAAACCCTGTACACACCACAGTTGTTGAGTTCCAGGTCTGACACACAGGTGGGGAGAGTTGTCCTCTAACCCGTGCATGTTGGGTGATGAGCGAGGAAACCACAGCTAAGCAGACTGCCAGAAGACCGTGTTTTGACTCCATGTCCAGCTGTTCTGTCGTTGTGATCCTGTGGAATGTACGAAGACCTGGATTTTAATGTCATTTATGAGCCAGAAATGGAAACATTACAGTTAAGTTATACGCTGGGTACATAACAATCAGAAATACATATTTTCAGCGCAAACATCAAGTCTAACTTTGAAGTTTAAGTCAGGTCACTAAACCTTATCTCAAAGGGTTTGACGCTGTTTCACCACCCCTGCCTATTCTCTTTGTCACACATGAACGATTGGCATTTTTATAGCTTACAAATTAACCTATTCCTTTTCTTCCTTAAAGTTAGTTTAGTTTACTCTAAAATCATCTTGGCTGTTTGATACAGGCTGTGGGGTTCCTGTTGACAGTTACGGACAATGCGTACGTTTGTTTACTAAACAATCGATAGCCCAGGTGACGTCACGCACAAGCGTATCTGCTGAATCATAGCTAGGTTTAAAGTTTAGTGTCATGCATTGTACATGTATATTATCTGATGTATCAGAAATGGCGTCAATGTTATCATTTTAAACATATTTAATATAACAAACGCTACTAATTAAGATTAATCAAGTGCTGGTACCAAATGAATGCAGATATTATAAGTTGCCGCTTCTTAGTGAAACTCGATAGTCACTGGCTGGCTAGAGGCTCCGAGCTCTGCTGCACTCATTTGCATGCATAAATGGTTTGTTTATGAACTTGTAGTTAAAATGTCTAACAGTAGAAGCCGATCGGCTGAATTGATGCCAGACTTGACAATTTTATACAACAGGATGAAATATAAATATACATACGAATAATAGACAATAAAGTATTAAAAGGACGATTAGGTTAAAAAAATCTTACTACATGCATATTGGGAGATTCCTAATAAACAAGCAATTTAACTCATCCCTTCTGTACTCTCACACCAGCAATGTCCGTGCCGTGTTTGTGCATTGTAAAAAATCATTAAGAAGACACCTGAGTAGGCCGGTAAAAATCCCAGCCACTATTATATTCATCCTCCACTGCGCACAGAAAAAAAGTCAAGCCCAAACAGCAACGTTTTAGATTAGTAGTAGCACTAGATGACGGCTTTTATTGAATGAATGAATGAAGACCTTTATTGTACAATTTTGCCCAACCGGGCTAAGTACAGGACACAACAAATCAGGATATATACATACATAAAAGTGTCACAAATCTAGTCTAACTTTATTACGCTTTACATTTTTTCTATTACTGTATCCTATACTATTATTATTTTGATCATTATTGTATTCTTAAGTATACTTTAAATTAGCCTTCGGGAATGAATTTGCAATAAAGTTATTAGTAATTGATTATCCCCGCGCCCCAACCTCTGCTTGGACAATACTATCCATAAGCTACTCAAAAGATGACCGGATCGTCACGAAAAGAAGAAGTGATCTGTCCAGGTGCTAGTGATGCTATGCGGACTTCTCTCACAGAATGGTCCGATTTCAGACTCGAAACAATTGGACGTGCGCGTGTTCTGCAGAAAGTCATGAGAGTCGGGGCGCCCCAGTCGACGGTGGCATATCCCCGTGACAGACCGTACTTTTATGTGTTCGTTCTCTCTGCACGTTATTGTGAATGTTTGATAGGGCGGCGCGAGGAGGAAGAAAACATGACGTCCATTTCCTGCACTACTGAATACCACAGGTTACAGGAGTAGTAGATGTAACGACCAGGTGGCTAACATTAAGTAAACATTTGTTGCCTAAGATCTGAACTCGACCGAATTGAAGAGCACAGCCGGTGTTCAAAGCAAGTCAAAAACCCGACGATAAGTTTTACATACTAGTACTAATACGAGGGAGACCTGAAAATGGCATATCTGCCATATCATATTCAATATCATAAATGTAACTCAGAGACACAAACGAAGACACGCCCTCTTTGTAAAACTGTTTTTGCATCTCTGATAAGTTTTACATATGCAGTTGAGTGGTGTTTTACTTACATCTGGACACATCAACAACCAATAGGTACAAAATGTAGATGCAAATGAAATGCACAGGAAATATATTAGTTTCTTCCGTAGTATGACACCCCAGGGCAACTGTTACGTCCGAAGCTACGCCGGAAACCCAGATCTGGGGCCCCTAGTCTACACCTGGTGCCCCACCCTCTCCCACTACACGGGTATAGACGGTACCGAAGCATGTAATTCAAAAAACAAAATATTCAATCTAAAAAAATCATACAGCTTGAAACCCACCTTCTCAGCAAGATGTCAGAAGAGCTGAACCGGCGGTGGGGGCGGCGCGGAAGGAACGGTCGTCTCTCGGCTGGAACACCAGTCAGTCTGCGGCCTGCTTACAGGACTGGCACCTTCTCTTTTCGTGGCGCGTTCCGATTGGATGATGGGTGTTGTTTATGGCATACCTAATAGCAGTCCATGCGTTTCCTGCGTTTCCTCGTCCCGACACGCAGGTGCCAGGCACGTACAGGTGTGTGTTTTATGATGGAAACTCATCTGCGTTGATAGTAATCATGGTACAATGCTAAACTTTCTTCCAACGCAAAGGTATACACGGGTCAAATGTTCAACGACTACTGTCACCTTCTTCAGGATCAATGCTGAATTTGTGTCTCGATAGATTGCCTGCCCCATATCAAAACCTATGTAACACACCGCTTTCATTTTTTTCATTTTTTTCACAAAGAATTCCAAAACTGAAACAATGCGTGTTTCAACTGTTAGCATTACGCTGAATATCTTTGTCCTAGAGGAATTGTGTTTTCCGTTGACCAACCGGCCCTTACAAAAACCTGTCACCCCTAGCTCTTTTGGGGGTAGAAGTCTGCCAAGGGACGTAAAATTTCCAATCTGACATCTGATCCGAGTGATTTTCAATCAATCAAAGAATTTATTCAGCGTAGCAGATTTCATGTACATATGCATGTAGACATGATCTGAATAGGTCGCTAATTTACAGTGTTTAAAATCGAGGTGTTAAAATCGTAAACGGAGGAGACAAATTGACATATGAAACATGCTTAAAAACTACGTACATATAGAATACAAACATATGTAGTCATTCATTTTTAAAAGAATTAGAAATTGCACTTTGTGAACATTTCAAACTGTCTGTAGGATTAGATTAAAACGAGTTGTTGTGGAGCACTGTGGCTCGGTACAAGAATGATCGTTTGAGTCTTTCGGTCCTGCATTTAGGTAGTGTTCGGTGACTGGAGTTACGCAATGTTCGTCCTGTCGCAATCTCCCTGTCGTCAGGGACCATAAAGTGCAAAGGATGGTCACTGGCCAGCATCTGCGTGTATAGCGATCTTGCAGCGTTTTCTCGTCTGGACTGCAGGGTGGGCAAGGGAGCTAACGACGCTGGATTGCTGCTGTGTCCGTAGATGATACGCAGAGCTCGTTTCTGTACGCGTTCGAGAGTGTTCCTTTGAGACTCAGTGCATCCAACGAAGACAACGTGGGCATATTCCAACACTGGCCTCACCAGAGTAGTGTAGACGGTTAACAGGTCTTCAGGAGGCATGCCGCCCTTGGCCAGTAAGCGGAGAAGGTGTAGTCGTTTGGAGCCCTTCGTTGTCACATGTGTGATATGGCTGTCCCATCTGAGGTTGGAATGTACCTTAAAACCCAGGTAAGTCGCACAGTCAACGACTGGCACTACTTTCCCCCCAAGAGTAAGGGGAGGGGGCTCGGGAGGGTGTTTGGAGAAGCACAGTCTGAGTTCGTAGGATTTGTCCCCATTCATGATCATGTTTTTGTCCGCTGCCCAGGAGTCCAGTTGTGAGGCTTCTTGTTGCATGGTGTCATCAGTCTCGACAGCATCACAGGGGATGGTGCGAGACAGACCTATATCATCAGCGTAGCCGGTGTTATCGGTGGTCTCATACTTGGTGGTTCTTGTAGACATGTACACAAGAAATAGGTAAGGGGATAGCACCCCACCTTGGGGGACCCCAGAGGTGACAACGCGCCAACTGCTGTACTGGTTGTTGGCGACCACGCGTTGGGTCCTGCTGGATAGATAGCTGGAGATCCAAGCAAGCATCCTAGGGGGCGTACCACGGGCATCCAGATGTTGTAGCAGTATTCCGTGGTCGACTCTGTCAAAAGCCTTTGACATATCAGCCAGGAGCACACGGACCATTGATGTCTTCTTGGTGTCTAAACTTTGCAACCAGGACTGGTACACTTTCAGAAGAGCGACAGTGGTCGAAGCTTTTGGCATGTAGGCATACTGATCCCGTATCCAGGGCTTCATAATCGGTAGAAATCTGTTCAGCACAAGCCTTTCTTGTACCTTTCCGAGGGTCGAGATAAGGGATGAAATTCCGAACGGACTTCCTGCAGATCAACGGATGAAGGCTTTGAATAGTTGATGTATGAATGTGTAGTAAATATTGCTCTGTTTATCAATTGAATATGTTTGTGCTTGTTGGAATCCCTACCTATATTTTTTCGGGAGCGTAACTAAAAACAACATTATTTTCTTGGCTCTGTGTGTTTTTTAACCCTCATGTTTTCTTCTTGATGGGTCACTGTAACCCTAGCCCAACTGATAATACAAGTTTTGAATTACTTCGGCCAAATATAAAAACATAAAGAAAGAAAGAAGAGAACCCCTACCTTATCGATCCTGATTTTTTTTACCGCAACCGGAAAAGGCTTTTTCTATTTTGTCCACACATAACTAACTATATACTAGAAACTATCATCATACGTGGGATATCACACTTATATACGGTAACACACTCTTATGCAGATACGTTCGGCGTCACCTGTACAATTGGTCTATTAATCTGTTGTCTTGTTGGCTAAATTCTCTTGTTAGGGTTGTGACCAGCTGCAGGTTGAAGGGTAGGTTTGCATTTACGTTAGAGTTAGCTAAACTTAGGAAAATAACAGGTAAACACAGGTGAACAATAGGCAAACAATAAGTTAACGACAGGTAAACAAAAACAGGTGAACAATTGCAATAGGTGTGTGAAAAACAACATCTGGTAAACACGATCCTGGTGCAAGATCTATTTATTACCACAACACGGCCGTTTATTCAAACATATCGTAACGAATTAAAATCACAACACACCAACTAATCTTGTTACTGTTAGGTTCATAATGTGAACATTTTTTTTAGTAGCAACACAGCACAACAGCCGTAATGGTACATTGTCACAAGATGTGAAATCACTAAAAACCATACCAAATATAATCACTGGCTAAACTACACAGTTCTGTACAGTATATATCTAGGTACACGTAAGACATTGCCTTATCATGAGACGAGTCAATCGCAAACTCATGCCTGATGGCTATTTGCAGTTACAAGTACATGTAATATGAAAAGACGTGGTAACGTTAGAGAAAGAAAGAATTCTAAAACTTACTATCTATGAGGGTTACCGTTTAGGTTCTAGATTAAGCTACGTCTAACCGTGCAAGGTAGACTTTTTTGACACAAAACAAGGACAGTCTGGCAACACAGTGAAATTGAACATGATCTACAGTGGTATTAGAGACACGTCACCATAGTACATGTAAAAAGTTACAATTGTAACGTTACAAGTAATAATGTTTCTACAATTCTAACCATAGTATTATCGGTCTCCTTTTAAATTCCATGCGTGCATGATAGAGCCCATCATTTGATATTAGACGACAAAAGAGCAATGAACATCACAGCAAAATCCAAACTTATTAATGAAACTTACATATTGATATACTACGTAGTTCAGAAAAGAATGTATGCGCACACCGAGTTGAAATACCCAACAAACACTTCAACTTGAAAATCACACAAATCATAAAATATTAGAAAAAAAAATCGAATATTATAACAAACCTAGCGTAGATGACAGAAAGATTAACCAAACCACAAGAAGCCATTTACATCGGGACCGTCCAACCATCCCTTAACAGAGACGGGGGGCGCTTTAAACTTTCTGCAACTGTTGATTTACCGTCTACTGAGACAGGTGGTCTTTCCGCTTAATGTGACTTCACACAAGTTGGGGATTGTTTAGTTCTCGACAGAGACTAGAGTTGGGCAGGCAGAAATATTAAAGTCCAATTTCTGCGACAGAAATTACACTTTGACTTTGCGTCAGAACAAACCATGATAATTACGCATAGTAACTAGAGTGGTAGGAGAGGACGGTCTTCCCCATCTCCAAACCACAGCTCCTTTGGGTCTGGTAATAGAACTTCATCTTGCTGTTCCGGAACGTTCCGCATGGGGCCATGTACCTGCACTTCTACCATGTTTCTTACCGGTGCCTGTTCTTTTCGATCTGGAGTGTTCCTTTCCGGATCTTGTACCTGCTGTTCCGGAATGTTCCGTTCCGGATCTTGTACCTGCTGCTGAGGCTCTGGGTCCCGGGGTAGAGGATCGCCCAGAGCGTCTCGCAGCCGCTTCCAGAACAGCGGCCTTTTCCGCACGTCGTCCGGCCACGTCAGGTACGTGTCCCTCTTCATTACGGCGTTCAGATGGCGGAACCGTTTCAGCATCCTGTCAGGAATCCTCTCCAGAAACAACAGGATGAGACGCCTCCCTCCCCCCTCCTCAAACATGTTGTACTGGGCCATCTGGAACTCGTACTCGCACCATTTACTCTTCAGGAAGTTCCTGGTGATGAGGCAGACGGTTCTCCGGCTGTTTTCCACGGCATCCGCGATGTTTTCCACAATGGGAGCTCCGACAGCAAAGTCCCTTTCGTGTATGACCAGACTGTAGTCAGGTTCCAGATTTTCTATTGCTTCATGTACAACCCACATGAGGTCCTGGTTGTTGTAGGCAATAAAAGCATCGTGCGTGTATCTGGGCGGCTCTTGGTTTTCTACTTCACCAATCTTCGGTCTCAGCAACTTCCATAAGTAGTATTGAACACGATCGATGTTGTAGTCGACCAGAAAAATGGTCATCATGGCGACGAAGATGCCGGAAGAGGCGAGCACACAAGCCAGCAGGCGGTTTGGCCGAAATCCATGACTACAGACTGTGTCAAAAAACGTACGTTCCGATGAATCTTTTCTGTCGTTAGATTGTTGTTTCTGGATCAGCCCGTCTATCAAACGTCGTCCGCGCAATATTGCTGGATAAGAACACCTGTAGCCTCGACCAAAGTCAGGGTAAGGGTTGTGCAAGTTCGGCACCCTGTCGTATTTCTGGTTGGCCCACTCAACAAACCACAGTAAGTTACAGTCACAAAAAAACGGGTTGTCTGCAAGGTCCAGCCTCTCCAGCCGGTTGACAACAGGACCCAGTGCTGTTTGATTTATAACAGCTAAGCTATTTCCACTCATATTCAAAGCCTTTAATTCGTATAGATTGCTTAAGGCGTTCCCTATCACTGCTATCCCATTGACTGCCAAGTTTAGGTGAGTAAGGTTGACCAAACCTTCAAATGTTTCCTCTGCTATGTTTTGTATTTGGTTGTGACTAAGGTCCAGGAATCTCAGCCGCGATAGTCCAAGGAAGGCGGATGGCATGACGGTGTTAATGTCGTTATGACTGAGATCTAGATGTTCCAGCCGGACCAACCATGGAAAGTGCTCTTTTTCGATACGCTGGATGTGGTTGTGAGAAAGAGTCAAAGTTTTTAGGTTTGGGAAGTTCATAACTTTCCAGTCATAACCTATTCCATATGATCCAACAGAGTTATCCAGCCGAAGTGTTTTCATAGTCTCACATGGCCATCGCTGTGGGTAATAATTGTTTATCTTATTGTTAGAAAGGTCAAGGTACGCAATGCCATAGCCACAGAAACTCTCCACTTGTGTAATTTTGTTGTCATGCAAATCAATCGCAGTAATATTCCAAGGTAGGCAACTGAAATCGAAATGTGTCAATGCATTTTGACTCAAATCCAGATGATTCACGGTTTGTACACCACCGAAGTTAAATGATAAAGGGAGCTGACATGGTGTTTGACCTGTGTGTCCGTTACTGATCTTATTATGATTGAGATCAAGATAGTCCAAGGTCTCTGGAAGCTGAGCTTGGGAGGTTTCCAAGTTGTTGAAGCTCATGTCAAGATGAGCGAGAGATGTCAGGCCTTCAAACACACCTTGTGGTAAAGAAGAAACTTGGTTCGTTCTCAAGTAAAGATAAGTGAGTGAAGACAGTCCACTGAACGCCCTGTTTTCCAAAACATTGGTCACATACAAGTGCAGCGTTTGTAAATGAGATAGACCCGCAAAGGCCTCAGTTTGTACGACGCTAATGTTCGTAGCACCTAAAGCCAAGTATTTCAGACCTTTTATTCCCGCTAGTGTATCAGATGTTATGTTGCCCATTCCGGATACTATCAAGCTAAACGCCAACCCCTGAATCTGCGTGTGTCGAACTTCAGGCAGAACGTCCATAATTTCGCAATCTGCACTGGTGATGTTCAACGTCTGCAGATGTGTGAGTGACTTCAGCAGACCGGGCTCCATGTGTATCGAACAAGGCCCGTCGCAACGAGCGAGTAAATGTTTCACAGTTAGTAACATCGGCTTGAACATTTCAACACTGAGGGAATAGTTATAATATGAATCGATTTCTATAGTCTCCAAGTTAGACAGATTTGCAAACACAGGTCCAAAGTAGAGGTCACCGAGTCTTGGTAGATAAGAGAGACCCAGTTTGTGGAGATTGTGCAGCGGTGCCCACAGCTGGCGTCGTTGTAAGAACCCAATGCCGCTGTCGATACTTCGGATGGTTTCTTGGTCCTCTTCTATGACATCGCCGAGTTCCTCTATCTCGAGAATTTCCAATGACGCCAAAGAATAAAAAATGCGATCGGGTAAATAGTTGATGTTTTTCACACCGAGTTCTAAATGCCTCAAGTTAGATAACCCCGTGAACACTTCCTTGCTGATTGTCTTGGTCCACGTCTTCACGACCAGATAGTTTAGATTTAGCAGATCTCGAAAAAGCCCATTTTGAAGAGCATAATTTGGCTTTTCCAACAACGAATCCATACTAAGACCTTCTAAATTCTTCAACCCAGCAAACGCACCAATCTCGATGCTCTGTAGATTATTGCCAATCAGGCTTAAATATTTCATTTTTGTCAACCCACTGAACGAGCCGTTGTGCAGTACAGTGATGTTGTTACCGATGAGAGCCACCGTGATGACAGACTCTGGGATACCGGGAGGTACCTGATTTAGAGGTTTGCGGAT
>NC_049989.1:21707684-21724190 GCF_000003815.2 Branchiostoma floridae | reverse complement strand
TCATATTGTCCTCTAACCCGTCCATGTTGGGTGATGAGCGCGGAAACCACAGCTAAGCAGACTGCGAGAAGAGCGGGTTTAGACTCCATGTCGATCTGTTCTATTGGACTCTTCTCGCTGTGAACCTGTGATGAAAGTACGAAGATCTGGTAAGTAATTAAGGGTTAATGAATGGCCCCGAGGTATATACGGTGTCATAAGGCCTGGTCATTTGCTAAAACCACTAAATAAAATTTTGTATAGATTGCCTTCATTTCGTTAGCATACAATTTGCATACCTACACAGCATTGGCTTATCTCATGATAATGTTTTGCTTGCATGCTACTTTTTTTAATGGTAGCTATCTCTTGGCTGCCAGAAGAAGTGATGCAGATTTTCCACAGCCAGTACATGACCTATTCCTAACCGACCCCCAACATACTTTCGAACCTCCCAGCACCATCGTCGAACCGCGGAGTAACGTTACAGGTACCAACTCCAATCGATTGCCATCTCACGTGAGTTAAAATGGCACGTGCGTGACCAAAGAGGGGTTCGCTTTGTAGTAATCAAAATGATCCGTACTGTTATGTTGTAAACATCCCCGAGGGGTCAAATTGGGGCAAAGTTATTTAGAATACTTCTTCTCTAGTTCCTCATCGTGTGCTGGTTGTGTGAAGGACGGGAGTGGTTGGCACATGTTCTAGTAGTGCTCACCTCGGTTCATCTATTGATCATTAATGGATAGTGACGTTGTGTTCTAACTAACTGGTTGAGTCAAATTTGACTCCCGGCCAGTCACAAATGTACAAGCCGTTCCCCAAGTGTTCCCCAACATCTACGTCTTAAGACACGAGGAGATAAAGGCAAAATCCAATTGCGTCACCCTCCAATATTGGCATCAAACACCTTCTTCAGCCACGATACTGTAAACATGACCGGGTCAACATACATGTTTTGGGAGTGGTTCATGCGTGACGGAAAAGCAGAAGTGAACCATCCAGGTACAATAACTTTAAAACATTGGTTGGATTTGAAAAGAAAATTACACGCTTGATTACGGACAGAATTTTTGACCGTGCCAAGTATCATCGATCGGTAAAACATAAGTAGTAGGTAAAAGAATACCTTCTGAAGCAAACTACCCTAAGACGACTGCCATGTCCAATGCTGCGCACTCGCCAGGTAAACTCCGTTCTGGTGCGGCTAGTCTACGCTTGTTGGCCACCTTCTGTTCACCCAACCCACCATAAAGTAGATAGACGATACCAAACTACATAAGCTAATCTATAAAAAAAGAAAGATTAAAAGAGAAAGTACCTCCTGAGCAAGACGTCTGCCAGAAGAGCTAAACCGGCGGTGGGGGCGGCGCGGAAGGGACGGTCGTCTCTTGGCTGAAACACCAGTCGATCTGCGGCCTGCTCACAGGACTGACACATGCGTTTCTTTGTTCCGTTTTGGTGACCTGCTCACAGTCACAAGACTGGCACCTGCGCTTCCCTGTTCCGTTTTTTTCTGAAATGTATACCGCACAGCAGTCATGGTCTGTGGGAACAGGCCTGGTGGAACTGAGTGTGAAGGTTTGCCTTGTGCCTCACAAAGCTAAGAAGGAAGTAACGTTATGTACTCAAAAGGACAGATGTTTCCTCGTCACGAAACGCAGGTGCCGGGTAAGTAAAGGTTTGTGTCTTGGTGAGACAGGCCATCACATATCTTAGTAATTTTCAAAGTAATAATTCCATCAGAAAATAACCCGCATTTCAACGGCTACTTTACTACGAAATATCATCAAAACACTCTGCGGTTTTCTGCAATTCCATCAGAAAACACAGCGTCTGTTCACTGTTGTGAAGATCAACAGTTACAAAGTGCAGATAAAAAACATGAAAAGTTCTTAAGAATCGTCCTCTTAAGGACAGCTCAGGATGACTGTAAGGTCCAAATCTGCGTCAGTAAATCTGCTCTGCGAGTCTACGTTTCATGGCCCCCGCCCCACAAGTATTGTATAACGGTACTGCAAGTAAACGTTTAAAAAATTCGAAAGTTTATCAACCCACCTTCTTAAGTTGTCTGTCAGAAGAGCTGAAGCAGTGGTGGTGCAGAAGGAACGGCTGCCTGTCGTCTGAAACACCCGTCGATCTGCGGCTTGGTCACAAGACTGGCACCTGCGTTTCCTTGTTACGTTCTGCGCTTTTAGCGGCCCCTTCTTTTGGATGTTGAAGGATTTCACCATGGTAAATGTTGACCGAAGGAGGTCATATATTATATTAGTCTAATGGGGTGATGGGTGTTGTTAATCGCGTACCGAACAGCAGTCATGCGTTAAGCAATTCCTCGTCCGGACACGCAGGTACTGGGTAAAGGTGTTTGTCTTGCTAGACAGACTGTTATGAGTTCCAAACAAGCTTTAAGGCCAAAGCGTGTTTCAACTTCTTGAATATCTTAGACCTATGGAAGCAATGCTGTCTTCTCCTTTGCCCAACCGAGCCTACCAAAAACCTACCACTCCTAGTCTTTTTTGTAGAACGCTGCCAAGGGACATAAAGTTTAAATTTTGACATGACATCTTCATGCTGAAATTCAAAACAGACTTCCTGTACTTCAAACATCTAATCTGGTGCTTGATGGCTTTGTTCCATTTATGATACAAAAATTACAACTCTAACATGCACATGGCACTCGTAACAGTGAACATTTTCTTAGACCTTTTACAACATATATGACTTGAACTAAATGATAAACACTTGCTGCGAATAATTCGTCTGACATATTTGACGCAACAGTTTAAAGCGCGGTGTGCATGTCTGTTTGCCTGTTTCAGCGTTTGTGTGTACATCGATCCGCTGCTCATTCTAACATTTGCATATTTGTGACGCGGTAATATGCTTATTTGCATACTCGTTATTTGCATAATCGGGTCCCACTGATAAATCGGCCGAGTCCAATAAACTGTATATTGGAGAAATGAAATGTGTGTAAACATGTTTGTGACAGAAGTAGCTATTATTTTTTTCATGTATTCAACAAAAAATGTGTTTGTCTCAAAGTACGACCAAAGAATTAATTTGTGCCGGGCGCCTGCCGCCGTGAGCGTAATGAAACGCTGATGCCATGAGCTCTAATACAATGTAAGTCTCTACCGGACTATGGGCAGAATATTTGGCCAGGGGAGAATATTTTGGCAACGGTAGAGTTTGGCCTGCCGTGAGGGGAAATGTTAACCTTCGAAAGGACTGACTCTACTGTACAATTATCCCCTTTTGCCGAACTCTGCGATTCATACACAAACTGCATGCAGCGATGTGATCCATCCGTGTATAAGGTGATTGATGTATTCACCTGTAGTGCTTGTAAAAAACTTTGTAACAACAAATGTGTATAAGGTGATTGATGTATTCACCTGTAGTGCTTGTAAAAAACTTGTAACTGTGAATATCACAATTCAGCCTTTTGGCTGCCAAGAGTGTTCAACCAATAAACCAGTCTATACACTAACAACCTGCAGCGATGGACGACAGAGCGTTATGGAGACAACCAGTCATGGGAAGATTCCGAGCGAGCTCGACGGAGTGATCGACCCGTAGGAAATGCTGGTGGAGGCTACTCTAGTTCTGTCCCAGAAGGTAACGTGCAAACTTGTATCAGTCAAATTTAAGTAATCGGCGGCACTGTTAACAACAACTGTTTCTTTTCCGAAGCTATATATAAGCTATAACATAAGAAGCTATATAGAAACTATAACGTTAGACAGGAAATCATCCCTTTATATGGGAAAACACTCTTATGTAGATATATTCTAGGTACAATTGGTCTATGAATCTTTTGTATTCTTGGCTAAATTTCTATGATTAGGGTTGTGGCCAGGTTGAAGGTTAAGGTTCGCATTAACGCTAGAATTAACAAAACCTAGGAAAATAACAGGTAAGCAGAGATGAATAATACATCAGACAATAGGTTAATGACAGGTAAACACAGGTGAACAATTGCAATAGGTACATGAAAACAGAAGTGAACACTCCACAATTATCGTCCACGATTCATTCATTACAACACAACCGTTTATTGAAACAAATTTCAAATCACAACACACCATGAACGACATCAATTTAAAAACAGTTGGTTCATAATGTGACAGATTAGAACAAGAGCATCAATTATAATATTTCAATAATGTTAACAGATACAGCAACACAGCACAACCGTGGTACTGGTACAATGTCACAAGATGTACAACCATTATATAATAATAATTATACCAAAAATGATCAATAGCAAAACTAGACATTGTATTATCATCAGAAAAGCTTATCGCAAACTCAAGCCTGAAGGCTATTTACAGTTACAAGTAATATGAAAAGATATGGTGGTAACGTTAAAGAAAGAAATGATTCAAAAACTTGCTATCTAGCACCGTTTAGGTTCTAAATAAAGCTACGTCTTACTGTACAAAGAAGTTTTTTTTTACACAAAAAGACTTCATTTTTTGAGTAGTATTAAGAACCACAGATTATTCACGCCCAAAACAAGAGCAGTCTGGCGACACAGTGAACTTGAACATGATCTAAAGCGGTAAGAGAGACACATCATCTCCGTCTTTAAACCACTGGTCATCTGGGTCTGGTCATAGAATGTCATCGTAAAAACATGCGCACACCAAGTCGAAATCCCAACAAAGAGTAAACACTTCTATAAAAAAAAGACAAATTGTAACATGTTAGCAAAAATATCGAATAATGTAATAACATATTGTAGGTGACGGAAAGATCAGCCAACCCACCAGAAGACCCTTATCAGAGACTGGGGATGCTATAAATGTTTTTGCAACTTTTGATCCACCGTTAACTGAGACATGTGTTCTATCTGCTTTAACGTGACGTCACCCAAGCTTTGCATTGTTCATTTCTTTACTGAAGCTGGACAGTTTCTGTGAGATGGCAAATACAGTTTACCATTGCTTCAGGAAACAAATGATAAGTACACATTTTGGCTACAGTGGTAGGAGAGGAACGTCATCTCCAAAGCACATGTGGTGCTGTTCCGGAATGTTTCTCATGGGGCCATGTGCCTGCGCGTCCACAATGTTCCCTACAGGCCCTTGTACCTGCTGTTCCAGCATTGTCCGTTCAGAATCATGTACCTGCTGCTGAGGCTCTGGGTCCCGGGGTAGAGGATCGCCCAGAGCGTCTCGCAGCCGCTTCCAGAACAGCGGCCTTTTCCGCACGTCGTCCGGCCACGTCAGGTACGTGTCCCTCTTCATCACGGCGTTCAGATGGCGGAACCGTTTCAGCATCCTGTCAGGAATCCTCTCCAGAAACACCAGGATGAGACGCCTCCCTCCCCCCTCCTCAAACATGTTGTACTGGGCCATCTGAAACTCGTACTCGCACCACTTACTTTTCAGGAAGTTCCTGGTGATGAGGCAGACGGTTCTCCGGCTGTCTTCCACGGCATCCGCGATGTTTTCCACAATGGGAGCACCGACTGCAAAGTCCCTCTCGTGTATGACCAGACTGTAGTCAGGTTCCAGATTCTCTATTGCTTCATGTACAACCCACATGACGTCCTGGTTGTTGTAGGCAATGAAAGCATCGTGCGTGTATCTGTGCGGCTCTTGGTTCTCTACTTCGCCAATCTTCGGTCTCCTCCACTTGGCCAACATCCACAGGTAGTACTGAACACGGCCGATGTGGTAGTCGACCAGGAAAATGGTCATCATGGCGACGAAGATGCCGGAAGAGGCGAGCACACAAGCCAGGAGGCGGTTGGGTCCGTGACTACAGTCCATGTTGAAGAACGTAGATTCTGTTGGATCCTCTCTGTTGTTGGATTGTTGTTTTTTTGTCAACCCGTCTATCAAACGCCGTCCGCTCAGTTTTGCTGGACGAGAACACGTGTAGCCTCGACCAATCTTAGGGTAGGGGTTGTGCCAATTCGCTAATGTGTCGTATCTGAACTGGGCCCACTCAACAAACCACAGTAAGTTGCAGTCGCACAGAAACGGGTTGCTTGCAACGTCCAGGCTCTGCAGCCCATTGAAAATAGGACCCAGTGCTGTTTGATTTAAAACAGCTAAGCTATTCCCTCTCATATTCAAATCCTGTAATCCGTACAGATAGCGAAATGCGTCCCCTATCACTGATATCCCGTTGGATGCCAGGTTTAGGTGAGTGAGGCTGCCCAAACCTTCAAATGTTTTCTCTGTTATATTTTGTATTTGGTTGTTACTAAGATCCAGGAATCTCAGCCGCGATACTCCAAAGAAGGCGGATGGTATGACGGTGTTGATGTCGTTATGACTGAGATCTAGATATGTCAATCGGTACAGTCCTGTGAATTGTTTCGCAAAGATACCCTGGATACTGCAGTGAGAAAGAGTCAACGTTTTCAGTTCCTTCAGACATGCCGTATGAGGAATATTGAATACATTTGCAATTCTCTTAGGATTGTAATCCAGTCTTAATGTTTCTAAAGTGGATTGCATACATTGCTTTCTGTACATCAGCATTACTTCAATATAATTGTTAGAAAGGTCGAGATACCGTAAACCCTCGATACAGTACATATGTGCATCGATGAAGTTAATGTTGTTAAACTGCAATTCAAGCACAGTAATGTTTTGAGGTAAACAACTGATGTTATAAACACCAATTGCATTATGACTCAAATTCAGATGATTCACGCTTTTTAAACCACGGAGGTTAAATGGTAATATCTCACATGGTACCATATCGTAAGTAACGAAGTCTGTGTATCTCTCAGTGTGAAAGTTATTCTGACTGAGATCAAGATAGTCCAGGGTCTCTGGAAGCTGAGCTTGGGGGATTTCTAAATTGTTACGGCTCAAATACAAATGGCTAAGAGAGATTAGTCCTTCAAAAACTCTATGTGGTAAAATAAATATGGTGTTATGTGTCAACGTAAGATGAGTGAGTGAAGACAGTCCGCTAAATGTCTTGTCTTGTAATCGTAAAGTCTTCAAAGAGTCCTGCGGTTGTGTCAACTCTAGCCTTTTTAAATGTGAAAACCCTTGAAAAGAGTTAGCTTGTATAGTTTCAATGTTTTCCATACCTAAGCACAAAGTCTTTAGATATTTCAGACCTTGTATTCCCTCTAGCGTATTAGATGTTATTTCAGTTGCAGGGACGATAAATGACAACTCCTGAATCTGTGTGTGCCGGAGTTCAGACAGAACGTTCAGAATGTCCGGAATATAACCAAGGCGGAGGTCCAACTTCTGCAGGTGTGAGAGAGACTTCAGCACGCCGGGCTCTACATTAATCGTCCCACCTTTATTGAGCAGGGCGTTAATGCATAAATGTTTCAGACTGGGTAACAGCGGTCGGAACATTTGCACGCTTATGAGATAGTGGTAAAATGAACTACTAGTATGACCATATGGATTGCGTGAATCTAAATCTATTTCTATACTCTCTAAGTTAGACAAGCTTCTAAACACAGGTCCGAAGACTAAGTCTCTGGGTCTTGGCTGGCAAAATTCGAGAGTCAGTTGTTTAAGGTTGAACAGCCGTGCCCACAGCTGGCGTCGTTGTAAGAACCCACTTTCGCTGTTGCCTCCTCTGATGGTGGTATTTCGGTCCTCCTTTACGTTACAGCCGAGTTCCACTATCTTCAGACTTTCCAGTGAAGTCAGAGAATCAAAAATGTGATCTGGTAAATCCGTGATATTTTCCACACCGAGTTCTAAATGTCTCAGGCTAGTTAACCCGGTGAACACCTCAGTACTGACAGTGTAAGTTTCCACGGTCAGAGAGTGCAGGTTTCGCAGATCTTGGAAAAGTCCTTTTTGAAGTTTGTTTGTTTGTTTGTATATGGATCTCATATCAAGACGTTCTAAATTCTCCAGCCCAATGAACGCACCGACTTCGATGGTTCGCAGACTATTATAAGAAAGGTCTAAAGATTTCATATTTCTTAACTCACCAAACGAGCCGTTGAACAGTTTGGTAATGCTATTATCACTGAGATTCACCGTGATGACGGACTTGGGTATGCCGAGAGGTACTTGAGTTAGGCGCACGCGGCTTAGTTCTATGAATTCATCCCCACTACACTCCACAGTTGTTGAGTTCCAGGTCTGACACACAGGTGGGGAGAGTTGTCCTCTAACCCGTCCATGTTGGGTGATGAGCGCCGAAACCACAGCTAAGCAGACTGCGAGAAGAGCGGCTTTAGACTCCATGTCGTTCAGTTCTGTTGGACTATTCTCGTTGTGAACCTGTAGAAAATAGAAACATCTGGTTAGGAATAAATTTTACAAATCAGAAAGGGAAGCGTTACACGTGCAGTAAAACATACGTTGTACGCCGTAGACGTTTCCTAACTGCGAGTTCACTCATTTTCGGTGGGACTGTAACGTTACCTCCTGTCGGGAGGGAAGTAAGTTTTCGCGTCGTTGGAACAATTCTGTAGAACAGTAGTGAATACAATAGGAAATGCATAGACGCGGTGACATTGAGTTCAGAGAGGTCACCGTAGAATTTTTACCACCTTTACAATTTCAAGATTAAAGAAGAAGAAGACAGGAAATATGAAAGCCCTAAGACTCCTGACGTGCTTTGGTCAGCTGTTCAGCGATCAGGATTACATACCTTTGACGTGAAGAAAGTACCTGCCACATGCCTTGGGAAGAATCACATAATGCCTTTTCCCTCTTGATATCATTTTCTGAGATTTTACATTAACACAGTGGAATGTGATATATATATATATATATGTACATTTCCTACTTAACTGTTAAATGTCAAGTATAACTTGTAAGGCTAGTTAGGCCATTTTGATTTGATTATATTGATAGCATGCTCTGGGAACCCTGTCGGTATATTTTTACGTTATAATATCCTGATTATTCTAAGGAGTTTCGTTCTTACTCATCTGAGATCTTGCCATTGTACAAGCCGTAGCCGGCAAGTTTGGTTCTCGAGCTGTTTTATTTGCCTTGAACAGATGAGGCCCACAGATAGCTCACGTGTACGTATTTCCGCGTCCCCAAAACATGAGCTCTAACGCATCAACTATCACTCTCTCAATCTATCATATTCTATCATACAGATTATTATTGTTTGGAAGGGCATCTTGCATGTCAGTAGTCAGAAGTGATCTATTCGTTGAATCTTAAAACATGACTTGGTCGTCACAAAAAGAGGAAGAGATCAGTACAGGTGCTAACGCCGCAATGCAAACTTCTCTCACAACGGCGCATTCAATTGAGGCTTGTTGCCTTAGACCAGTACACCAAGAAGGAAATAACATTACTTCGATCTGCTCTATTACATTGTAATGATGGCTGTTTGCGTATATTTACAGTACTTTTGTGAAACAGAGAATAGACGTGGTATTCAAAGTACGGCAAAAAATTGTCGATGACTCCATACAAAAGGGTCTGCATTTGGTGGACTGACATCGCTTAACGGTAACTTGAGGAGCTAGGTCGGCAACGCTAAACGGTAAGTTGACGCGTATTCCTATGCGCAATGACATCCGGGCTGCAGACTGGCGTCGACAAAACTAGTCGGTCCGTTGGGACTTTTGGAAAATTTGCAGTTCGACTTCGGATTGTTTGCTTTAATTTGTAGCCCACTTTGCTTAACAAATGTCTTGCAGTAATGACTGTAACATACGTTACCGTTGTTCCATGCTTTCTACATTAATTACTTGTCATCCTATGAGGAAGCTGCCCAGACTCTACATATCCATACATACGTTCTCTTATACCTCGATGATATAGCTAAGAAACTAAATCCTTTCGACGAAAAAAGCCAGTGCACTATTGCAACAAACCTTACTGTTAACGAATGTTGAAGTAAAGAACAAAGAAACGGACATG
Source organism: Branchiostoma floridae (assembly GCF_000003815.2). Lineage (NCBI taxonomy): Eukaryota > Metazoa > Chordata > Leptocardii > Amphioxiformes > Branchiostomatidae > Branchiostoma > Branchiostoma floridae. The sequence continues at coordinate 21,714,366 of NC_049989.1, read as the reverse complement.
TTTTGGCGATCATTATGGCGACATTTTCCTTTCCTGTATGCCCTTTTTTCCGTGGGGCTTTGCGAGCTATTTTGAATAATCGTTAATCCTAACCTCCCAACTCTTAGCTCGTTCTCGGTGAAATGAGCAAAGAGTTGGGAGGTTATGATTAACGATGATTTGAAATAGGTCCCAAGGCCCCACGGAAAAGGGTATGCAGATTGAGAATCGTATCCGCACAGAAAAACGTGCTCTTACCTTCAGTTGCTTAGCAGGGAAATTGCAGAACACCCACACTTAGAGACACAACGAAACAATAACTGATGCCCTCCTTCAGAAATTGTTTCTGCTTTTCAGATACATTTTCTCTTACATCGACTTGTTTCGTATATTATATCAAATTAAATTGCTTACGAGTAGAAATTTTGGTCCCACCAAGAACAGACAGGAAAATTCAGTGGTAAAACATTGAAAAACGTCAGTTTCTTAACAAGTCACCCCAGGCCAATGTCACGTCAAAAGCTTCACCGGTAATTACAAACTCTGGTCCTGACCCGCTAGTCTACGCCAGGTGACCCCAACCCCTTCTTCTACACGAATATAGACGGTGTCGAAAAATATTACTATGTACAAGGAATATGATAATTTGACAAAAAAAAAGGAATATTATAAAGGGAAAAAGCCACCTTCTCAGCAAGATGTCAGAAGAGCTGCACCAGCGGTGGCGGCGGCGCGGAAGTGACGACCGTCTCTCGTCTGAAACACCCGTCAGTCTGCGGCCTGCTCACAGGAGAGGCATCTTCACTTCCCCTGTTCTGTACTGTTTGGATGGCAGGTGTTGTTGACCGCGTACCGAACAGCAACCCAAGCGTTTCCTCGTCACGATGCGAAGGCGCCAGGTACAGAGAGGTGTTGTCTTTAAAAAACCGACCGTCCGATATCATAATAATACTTCATTGTGCCTTAATAGACAGGTTTCGTCATATTAAAATAACACAACTCTTTGTCATTTCTTTATACATGTACAAGGATTTCCATGCAATCCCAATTCGTGTTTCAACGGTTACTATACCACTGAATACAGGCCTAAGAAAAATGGTCTTTCGTTAACCAACCGACCATAACAAAACAAAAAACAAAACAACCAAGCACCCCTTGTCATAGCCTTTTACACTAGGGTTGCATATGACTGGAATTGTCTTCATTTCTGTATGTCTTACCGACTGTATCATATCAAAATAACTCTCTTTGTTTCTTATAAACAGTTCCGAACAAAACCAATTTTTCAACAGTTAATATACTGCTCAATATCTTTATTCTAGCAAACCGGTGTTGTGTTTTCGGGTACCCAACCCACCCTAGCAGAAACCTAGCACCCTTTGTCACACAATAGGGTTGCATATCACTAGAATTGTCTTTGTGCGTATGTGTGTGTCTTTAAAAACCGACTGTACCATATCGTGATAATGCCATATTATGTCTTGATAGCCCGCCTGTGTCATATGAAAATTGTTTATTTCTTATGAAAAATTCCAAACAAACAGAAGCGTGTTTTAACGGTTACTCTCCTGCTCAATATCTTAGGCCTTGGGATAAAGGTTGTGTTTTCGGTTACCCTGGCAAAAACCTAGTACCCCTTGGCATACTCTTTTGCAATAGGGTGTACATTCAAACCTGTCTATACCGGCCACTCGAGGGACTGGAGAAATGTGGCCACTAGAGACAGGTGACCACTATAGAGAAAATGTTTATCAATTGACCACGAGCAATACGTTACACATGTTTTCAGTACTGGCTACTGAAATCATGTGTAACTTATTGCTCGTGGTCAATTGACTTTGGAGGGTCAGTTGAATCCTAAGACGGTCGTGACAATGTTACTTGGTGAGAAAGATTAGTAATTGACTTTACAAATATACGGAAAATTGATTGATATTGTCATGCGTAATGTTCGTAAATTCGCCGCTCTAATGTTCAAAGCACGCATACCTTCCACTTCCGCCAAAATGACCCTGTCGGGAACTCCAAATCGTCGCAAACTACGATTTTAAACTCGGTACACGGTGACATACGGCCGCCGTATGGTCGTAATAGGCAGAGTTTCTGTATCTATGAGACCGGAAATCGTGTGGCCGTGGCCGCGTTGGACAGGTGGCCGCTACAGACTATTTCCTAATGCTTAGGTCAATGGAAAAAATCCAATGGACCAACAAAGTGACGCAATGGCCAGGTGGTCGCTATGCAAAGGTGGCCGCTAATAAATGTTTGACTGTATATGACTAGAATTGCATTAAAAATGAGTAGCTGCTGCTTGGCCGCTAAGCCTGGCGAACCCCCATCTCCACCCCAAACCAGTCCTTCTACACGACTACAGACGGTATCGAACAATTCCGTCACCTTTTCTGTTTGGATGACCGCGTACTGAACAGCTACCCAAGCGTTTCCGCGTCACGACACGCAGGTGTGGGAAGGTGTGTGTGCAGACCGACTGTCCCATATCATAATAAGAACAACCCATTCTTACAAGGAATTCCAACCAAAACATGGCGCTAGACGTGCTAACTTATCCATGCCGTGCACGTTATACGTAACAGTTAACATTTGCATATTTGTGTTCGGATACTATGCTTATTTGCATACTTCTTATTTACAACACGAGTCCCGCTGAATAAATCAACTGAGATCAACCGGGTCCAATAAACTGTATATTCGGAAAATGAAACATGTGTAAACATGTATTTGACAGAAGTAGCTATGATTTTTTCATGTATTCAACAAAAAATGCGTTTTTATGTCTCAAAATACGACCAAAGAATTAATTTGTGCGAGGCGCCTATCGATAATCGTTACAAATGCAACGTTAGTCTCTACCGGACTATGGGGAGAATATTTGACCAAATGAGAATATTTCGCCACGGTAGAGTTTGACCAGCCGCGAGAAGGAAATGTGAACCTTCCCAAGGACTGAGTCCACTGCACAATTATTCCCCTTTTGCCGAACTCTGTGATAAATACACAACTACCTGCAGCGATGGACGACAAAGAGTTATGAAGACAGCTAGTCCTGGGAAGACTCTGAGCGGGCTCGACGGAGTGAGTATGAGTCACCACCCAGTAGGAAGGCCTGGTGGAGGCTACTCTAGTCTAGTACTGCCCCAAAAGGTAAGGTGCAAAGTTGCTTGTATCAGTCAACTTTAAATCGGCGGCACTGTCAACAACAACTGGGCCGGCAAGGTAAGTCAGTTGCAATGTTCCATGTCGAGTTGTTGTCCCGTAGTCACAGTAGACTTCATCACAGTATCTAACTATCTGCTGGGTGTTCGTTGTCGTTGAATATTGTTTCTTTTCCGAAGTTATATAGAAACTATAACATAAGAAACTATGAAGAAACTATATCGTAAGAAGCTATAGAGAATCTATAACAGAAGAATCTATGTAGAAACTATACCGTAAGAATTGAAAAAGTTTAAACTTTGTTCCAACACTAAAAAGAACTCACCATAAATTTTCGGCCGTGTACTCCGACCTTCTTCAGATGAATGACTCGCTGCACTAATCCGGAAGTCGTCGGATGACGTCAGGTAGCAGCGAGTCATAAATGGCGTAAGAAGTTATATAGAAACTATAATGTAAGACGGGATATCACCCTTTTATGTGGGAAAACACTCTTCTGTAGATATGTTCGCCTTCTCTTGTACACTGAATTGGTCTATGACTCTTTTGCATTGTTGGCTAAATTTCTATTATTAGGGTTGTGGCCAGGTTGAAGGTTATGGTTCGCATTAACGTTAGAATTAACTGAAGTTAGGAAAATAACAGGTAAGCACAGATGAACAATACATCAGACAATAGGTTAATGACAGGTAAACACAGGTGAACAATTGCAATAGGTACATGAAAACAGAAGTGAACACAGATACTCCACAATTATCGTCCACGATTCATTCATTACGACAACAGAACCGTTTATTGAAACAAATTTACAAATCACAACACACCATGCAGGACAATTGTTCTGACTAGTTCATTCTGCTTTTGCTGAAGAAGAGTGATGGATGTCACTCGAAACGTCCGGAAGTAAATATCCGTTTTTTATCCAGTTGTAGAGATTGAATTGTATTTGAACATGAAGGACATCAATTTAAAAACAGTAGGTTCATAATGTGACAGATTAGAACTAGAACATCAATTATAATATTTCAATAATGTGAACAGATACAGCAACACAGCACAACCGCGGTACTGGTACAATGTCACAAGATGTACAAGCATTATATAATAATAATTATACCAAAAATGATCAATAGCAAAACTAGACATTGTATTATCATCAGAAAAGCTTATCGCAAACTCAAGCCTGAAGGCTATTTACAGTTACAAGTAATATGAAAAGATATGGTGATAACGTTAAAGAAAGAAATGATTCAAAAACTTGCTATCTAGCACCGTTTAGGTTCTAAATAAAGCTACGTCTTACTGTACAAAGAAGTTTTTTTACACAAAAGACTTCTTTTTCTTGAGTAGTATTAAAAACCACAGATTATTCACGCCCAAAACAAGAGCAGTCTGGCGACACAGTGAACTTGAACATGATCTAAAGCGGTAAGAGAGACACATCATCTCCAACTTTAAACCACTGGTCATCTTGGTCTGGTCATAGAATGTCATCGTAAAAACATGCGCACATCAAGTCGAAATCCCAACAAATAGTAAACACTTCAATAAAAAAAAGACAAATTGTAGAGTCCATTCCAAGACACCATGCGGATGTTTGTGGCCATTGTTTAGAATTGATTTTAAAGTTTTGTAATTATATGTCTAGGACATTTTATACTTCAGAAATATTTGTAACACTGTTTCAACTTTATAAATATTTTCCTGGTCCTGTAAAACTTTGGAAATATTCATCGTGTGGAATTGGATACTTCTAATGGTTTCTAAATAATGATAGCAGCATTCTACCATTATTTACCATTTTCTACCATTTTCTACCATTTTTTGTAAATGGTTCAGTGGGCTGGGAAGATAGCAATTCACACATCCTTGCAAAGTATGGTTGGGTGCCATGCAACAATGGCCCACCACAAAGGACCCACCGGTGCCCAGCAGTGAAATCTAAAAATATACAGATACAACAATAGGACTTACTTTTATGGGGGCAATAAACTAATTTTACCATTTGTCCAGGTTTACCATTTTTTGTAAATATTTGTAAATGTGAAATAATCACACAGAGGTTCACAATTATTCTAAATAAAGATATTTTTGTACAGTTACTTTCAAAATGTTTCTAAAATATTCAAAGGAATTCAAATATATGAGTACTTTCTCAGTCAATTTTTTAAAAATAATTTAATTATTGTGGCTCAGATATTCTTTTATTCAAAATAATTCAGATTAATTATAAATATCGCCTAAAAACCCTCATGGTGTCTTGGAATGGATTCTAACATGTCAGCAAAAAAATCGAATAATGTAATAGCATATTGTATGTGACAGAAAGATCAGCCAAGCCACCAGAAGACCTTTACATCAGGACCTTATAGCCACCCCTTATCAGAGACGGGGGGTGCTATAAACCTTTTGCAACTTTTGATCCACCGTTATTAAAATGAGAGACGTGTTCTATCTGCTTTAACGTGACGTCACCCAAGCTTTGCATTGTTCACATCTCCACTGGAGTTGGACAGTCGAAAATTTAAGTCTAATTTTGTGATTAAAATTACAGTTTAACTTTGCTTCAGAACAAACCGTGAGAAGTGCACACAGTAGCTACAGTGGTAAAAGCGGCACGTCATCCCCGTCTCCAAGCCACAGGTCGTCTGGCTCTAGTAACAGACCTTCATCCTGCTGTTCCGGAATATTTCGCATGGGGGCATGTACCTGTACGTCCACAATGTTCCATACCGGAGCGTGTTCTTGCTGTTCCGGAATGTTCCGTTCCGGATCTTGTACCAGCTGTTCCGGAATGTTCCGTTCCGGATCTTGTACCTGCCGTTCCGGAATGTTCCGTTCCGGATCTTGTATCTGCTGCTGAGGCTCTGGGTCCCGGGGTAGAGGATCGCCCAGAGCGTCTCGCAGCCGCTTCCAGAACAGCGGCCTTTTCCGCACGTCGTCCGGCCACGTCAGGTACGTGTCCCTCTTCATTACGGCGTTCAGATGGCGGAACCGTTTCAGCATCCTGTCAGGAATCCTCTCCAGAAACACCAGGATGAGACGCCTCCCTCCACCCTCCTCAAACATGTTGTACTGGGCCATCTGGAACTCGTACTCGCACCACTTACTCTTCAGGAAGTTCCTGGTGATGAGGCAGACGGTTCTCCGGCTGTTTTCCACGGCATCCGCGATGTTTTCCACAATGGGAGCACCCACTGCAAAGTCCCGTTCGTGTATGACCAGACTGTAGTCAGGTTCCAGATTCTCTATTGCTTCATGTACAACCCACATGACGTCCTGGTTGTTGTAGGCAATGAAAGCATCGTGCGTGTACCTGGGCGGCTTTTGGTTCTCTACTTCGCCAATCTTCGGTCTCCTCCACTTGTCCAACATCCACAGGCAGTACTGAACACGGCCGATGTGGTAGTCGACCAGAAAAATGGTCATCATGGCAACGAAGATGCCGGAAGAGGCGAGCACACAAGCCAGGAGGCGGTTTGGCTGGAATCCATGACTACAGACTGTGTCAAAGAATTTTCTTTCTGAT
>NC_049989.1:21694693-21707443 GCF_000003815.2 Branchiostoma floridae | reverse complement strand
GTATCAGACGCGATAGTCCACGGAAGCCGGATGGCATTATCGATGTGAATGTCGTTATGACAGGATTCAAGATGCTCCAGCTGGAGCAATCCTTGGATATGTCCGCTTTAGATACGCGGGATGAGATTGTGAGAAACAGTCAAAGTTTTTAGGTTTGGTGAGTTTGTTGAAAGGTGAGGAAAATTCCCTAATCGATTGTTATCCAGCCGAAGTGTTTCTAACGTCTCACATTGTTGTAGCTGGTCCTCGAAAAGACCAAATGTTTTGATTTCATTGTTGGAAACGTCAAGGTACCGTAAATCAAAAATGCATATTAAGTCAAGGAAATCTGAAATTCTGTTGTGCTGCAAATCTAGCGCAGAAACACCCCAAGGTAGACAACCTAAAGCTGTCAGTACATTATGGCTCAAATTCAGACGATATATAAAGCCCGAACCTCTGAAGAAGGCGCATAGTTTTTGTTGGTCAATGTTATTGTAACTGAGATCAAGATAACTGAGACGAAGATAACTGAGATCAAGATCGAGAAAGTTATGTAAACCCAAGGTTTTTACGTTGTTATGGCTTAAGTTAAGAGAAGTCAGTCCCTGAAGCAAGCCTTCTGGTAAAGACAAAGTAGAAATTTTGCTATCGCTCAAGTCAAGATGAGTGAGAGAGGACAATCCTTCAAACACGCCCGCTGTTAAATCAGAAATTGTGTTTAGTGTCAAGTTAAGATGAGTGAGAGAGGTCAGATCTTTAAAGACGCCCTGTGGTAAAGCAGAAACCTGGTCCAATCTCAAGTTAAGGTGAGTAAGTGTAGACAGTCCGCTGAACGCATTGCTTTGTAAAGTCGTAAAGAAATCGTATTCCAGATCCGGATCCGAAACCCAGCTGTCCACATGTAAGTCCAGCCTTTCTAAATGTGGCAGACCCGCAAAGGAGTCATTTTGTATGACGTCAATGTATGCCATGTGTACAAGCAAAGTTTTTAAGTATTTTAGACCCGCTAGTGTTTTAGATGTTATTTCAGAATGCCAGATGTAAATTGCCAACTCCTGAATCTGCGTGTGTCGGAGTTCAGACAGAAGGTAAAGCAAACTGAGACTACGGCCGAGGTCCAACGTCTGCAGACGTGTGAGAGACTTCAGCAGACCGGGCTCTACATCCCCTACAGACACGAGTAGATGTTTCAGAAATAGAAACAGCGGCTGGAACATCTGAACACTAAGAGAATAGAAACCATCTGAATGTATTTCTATAGTTTCTAAGTTAGACAGATTTTCAAATACAGGTCCAAAGTAGAGGTCACTGGCAGTTATAGAGAGTAGATAATAGAGACTCAGTTTTTTAAGATTGTGCAGCGGTGCCCACAGCTGGCGTCGTTGTAAGAACCCACTTCCGCTGTTGACTCTTCTGATGGTGGTATTTCGGTCCTCCCACATGTTGTAATTATCGCTGAGTTCCTCTAACTTCAGACTTTCCAATGAAGTCAAAGAATCAAAAATGTGATCTGGCAAATCTCTGATATTTCCCACACTGAGTTCTAAATGCCTCAGGTTAGATAACCCCGTGAACACCCCCTCGCTGATTATATCGGTGTGAGTCGTAACGGTCAGGTACTTCAGGTTTCGCAGGTCTTGGAAAAGTCGATTCTGAAGAGAATATGTGAGTTTCGGTCCCCACACCCCACTCCCGTACAAATCAAGTCGTTCTAAATTCTTCAGCCCAGCGAACGCACCAACCTCAATGGTCTGTAGATTATTATTAGATATGTTTAAAGATTTTAGGGTTGTTAACCCTCTAAATGAGTCGCTGTACAGTTCAGTGATGTTGTTATTTCTGAGATCCACCGTAATGACAGACTCGGGGATGCTGGGCGGTACTTGCCTTAGAGGCGCGCGGGTTAGTTGCAGGTATTGATCATACTCCCCTGTACACACCACAGCTGTCGAGTTCCAGGTCTGACATACAGGTGGGGGGAGTTGTCCTCTAACCCGTCCATGTTGGGTGATGAACGCAGAAACCACAGCTAAGCAGACTGCGAGAAGAGCGGGTTTAGACTCCATGTTGATTTGACTTGCGTGAACCTGAGGAAAATCGAAATCTAGTATGTAACATCGACTTTATTTCACAGTAAGGCTAAGGTCACATTTCCACAAAGGGGCCCGGCCATGCAGCTTTCAGGAACGATAAGTATTACATAAAAGGCAACAAAAAAAAAAAAAAAAATGTCATTTCCGCAAACAGCCCGGCCGGGCCCCGGGTAGGAAATGTGACGTAGGCCTAAGAGAGAGGGGGGGGGGGGTACCATGGTGTTTTCAATCGCGGTTGAAATAATTCTGTAGTATATCATTACGTAGTACATGTACGTTATATCAACAATGCAAATTTGTACGCTAACGTCAGAACTGACTTTTGAGACTAGGTTACTAAAACCTTTCCTAAATACAGTTTATGCCGGTTAGCCATTTCCTGCCACCCCGACCAAATGTCATCACACATGAACGGATTGGCCTTTATAAATCTCAGAATTTATCATTTTCTTCTTCGGTCTTCTGAAATCTTACGATTGTACAAGCCGTAGCCGCAATATACCTTCGAGTTTGTCTAAAGTGACAAGGAATCAGAGGCCTCGGCTCATAGAAAGCTTCCGTGGACCAGATACGTATCATGTGTACCAGCACCAAAACATGGGCCTTTCAACTGCTTAATCACCACTTTCTCCACCATCATACTGTAAACATGACCGGGTCAACAAACATGTTTTGGGAGCAACTCATGCGTGACGGGAAAGCAGAAGTGAGCCAACGCTGCTACGCAAACTTTGTTCTCAGAGGGATTCTATTTCAGACTCGGACCGTGTTGTGCGAATGTCAATATTCCAAGTCGGCCTAGTCAGGTTCAGTGAAGCGTTACCGTATCTCCGTGAAACACAGTGCATCTATATTTTTATCGTATCTCTTACGTTGATATGAATATCTATTTGACAAGATGACTTTAAAAGATATCAGAAAACATGACGTCCATTTATGCTACAAATGAAGTCGACAGTGTCGAATGGCGAAAGTGCTACCACTGAATAACACAAGTTACAGGGAAGCAGGTGTGACGTTATCGGTGTGTGCCGTCAAACGCTGATGTACGTTGTCTTGCAGCAGTGCAAAGAAATAAAATGTTAATGCTCCACTGAAAAGATTACTCTGTTCTAGTCTACGCTAGGCCATGCCCCCCCCCCCTTCTCGACCCCATCCGCCCCAGTACACGTGCATAGAGGGTGCTGAACTAATTCAAACTAGTAGAAAGGTTTAAAACTCACCTGTGCGAAGAGCTGAACCGGCGGTGGGGGCGGCGCGGAAGGGACGGCCGTCTCTCGTCTGAAACACCCGTCAGTCTGCGGCCTGCTCACAGTCACAGGACTGGCAACTGCCTTTCCATGTTCCGCTAGCGCTCTGTCTGAAATGTATACCGCACACGTCGCCACGCTCTGTTGGAAGTGTGACAGCTATAAATCTAACGAGAAAGTCTGGACTTAAAAGGACCGATGTTTCCTCGTCACGACACGCAGGTGCCAGGTAAATAAAGGAGTGTGTCTTGGTGAGATAGGCTGTCACATATCTTAGTAATTCATCAGTTTTTTTTAAACAATAATTTTATTTGCGAAAATGCCATCAGAAAATAAATCGCTTTTCAACGGCTACTATACTCGAAATATCATCAAAACACTCCATGAAATTCCATCAGAAAACACGGCATCTGTTCACTATTTTAAAGATCAACAGTTACAAAGTGCAGATAAAAAACATGAAAAGTTTTTAAGAATCGTCCTCTAAAGGACAGCTCAGCGAGTCTACGTTTAGTGTCCCCCACCCCACAGATATAGTATAACGGTACTGCAAATAAACGTTTAAAACATTCGAAAGTTTATAAACCCACCTTCTTTAATTGTCTTTTAGAAGAAGCTGAACCATTGGTGGCGCGGAAGGAACGGCTGCCTGTCGTCTGAAACACCCGTCGATCTGCGGCTTTGTCACAAGACTGGCACCTGCGTTTCCTTGTTGCGTTCTGGCCCCTTCTTTTGGATGTTGAAGGATTTCACCATGGTCAATATTGACCGAAGGAGGCCATATATTATAATAGTCTAATGGGGTGACGGGTATTCTTAACCCTCAAACACCCGAGTGGGGTCCATTTGGACCCCAGGCATACATTTTGAAGTACCATTTGAACATTTTTTATTGGACGAAAAAATCCTTCCGTGACTTTGTCAGCCAATGTCTTCTATACCTTCTCCTACGTTTTTATGAAGATTGGTACAATACTGTGGAAGCTATAAAGAAAGTCCGTGATCAGTCCGTCTGGGGTCCAAACGGACCCCAGCCAAAAAGTGCAGGTTTTGAAACAAACTTTTGAGTCTAACTCTCTAACTACTTATCCTATCACCACCAAACTTTCAGAGAATAGTAAACATGTAAAACTAAATCCTCCTAGAAACTTCTGTGTCATTACCATATAATGTGACGTCATTATGACGTCATTTATCTTATAAGGGCGGCCATCTTGGATTTTGACTAATGACGTCATGAAATTAGCATAAATTATAAATTTTGAATCATGAAAAAAGCATTAAACTTCATAGAACTTTATTGTTGTAAGAAAACAAGCATGGTTTACAAAAAAACCTTGTTTAAATCAAAATTGGAAAATGTTTGCAAAAATATGCCTGTCAGAATTCCGTTGCCATGGCAACCCTAAATAATGATAAATTTACTTTACTGACAAAAATATTTTGTTAACAATATTTTGTGATATATTACCAAGTTTCGTAGCTTTAGCACTAGCCGTTCATGAGTTATGCGACATAAAGCTTGCTGAGGGCATCAAAATTCCCCTCTCTGGTCAGAATGGGTTTAGTGCAAAACATGGTCCTTCTGATCTTTTGCATAAATTATGATAATGAGGTAGAATTAGCAACAGCTTAACATGTCAAAATATTCCTCTTACATTGACGAAGCAATGTATGCACAATGATCACCGATAGGAATTGGAACTGAGATGTTATGAACAAAATATTTTGGGGTCCGTTTGGACCCCACTCGGTCATTTTAGTCGCAAAAAAAGGTCGGGTGCTTGAGGGTTAATCGCGTACCGAACAGCAGCCATGCGTTAAGCAATTCCTTGTCCGGATACGCAGGTGCTGGTTAAAAGTGGTTGTCTTGCTAGTCAGACTGTCATGAGTTCCAAACAAGGCCAAAGCGTGTTTCAACCTCTTGAATATCATAGAACTAGGGAAACAATGCCGTCTTTTTGGTTGCCCAACCGAGCATACCAAAAATCTACCACCCGTAGTCTTTTTCGTGGAACGCCGCGGAGGGACATAAACTTTACATTTTGATCTGACATCTAAATGCTGACATTCAAAACAGACCCTGTATTTCACACAACATCTAACCTTTATTCCTTGATACCTTTTTCCGTTTATGATACAAACATTACAACTGCAACATGCACATATCACTCGTAACAGTAAACATTTTCTCAGACCTTTTATAATAGAGCTTTATATGACTTGCACTACATGATAAACAATTGCTGCGAATAATTTGTCGGACATATTTGACGCAAGTTTATAGCGCGGTGTAACGTTACATGCCTGTTTGCCTGGCATCGATTCGCTTCTCAGTCTGATATTTACATATTTGTGACCCGGTAATATACTTATTTGCATACTCCTTATTTGCATAATCGGGTCCCACTGGATATATCAACCGAGTCCAATTAACTGTATATTGGGAAAATGAAACGTATGTAAAAATGTTTGTGACAGAAGTTGCTATGATTTTTTCATGTATACAACCAAAAATGTGTTTGTATGTCTCAAAGTACGACCAAAGAATTAATTTGTGCCGGGCGCCTACCGTTGAGCGTAATGCAAGGTTGGTGTCATGAGCTCTAACACAACGTTAGTCTTTACCGGACTATGGGGAGAATATTTGGCCAGGGGAGAATATTTTGGCCACGGTAGAGATTGACCAGTTTTAACCTTCCCAAGGACTGACTCTACTGTACAATTATTCCCCTTTTGCCGAACTCTACGATTCATACACCAACTACCTGCAGCGATGGACGACAGAGTGTTATGGAGACAATTAGTCATGGGAAGATTCCGAGTGGGCTCGACGGAGTGATCGAACCGTAGGAATTCCTGGTAGAGGCTACTCTAGTTCTGTCCCAGAAGGTAACGTGCAAACTTGTATCAGTCAAATTTAAGTAATCGGCGGCACTGTTAACAACTATTTCTTTTCCGAAGATATATATTGAAGCTATAACATAAGAAGCTATATAGAAACTATAACGTTAGACAGGAAATCATCCCTTTATATGGGAAAACACTCTTATGTAGATATCTTCTAGGTACAATTGGTCTATGAATCTTTTGTATTCTTGGCTAAATTTCTATGATTAGGGTTGTGGCTAGGTTGAAGGTTAAGGTTCGCATTAACGCTAGAATTAACAAAACCTAGGAAAATAACAGGTAAGCAGAGATGAATAATACATCAGACAATAGGTTAATGACAGGTAAACACAGGTGAACAACTGCAATAGGTACATGAAAACAGATGTGAACACAGACACTCAGCAATCATCGTCCACGATTCATTTATTACGACAACACAACCGTTTATTGAAACAAATTTCAAATCACAACACACCATGAAGGACATCAATTTAAAAACAGTTGGTTCATGATGTGACAGAATAGAACTAGAGCATCAATTATAATATTTCAATAATGTGAACAGATACAGCAACACAGCACAACCGTGGTACTGGTACAATGTCACAAGATGTACAACCATTATATAATAATAATTATACCAAAAATGATCAATAGCAAAACTAGACATTGTATTATCATCCATACATAAGACATTGTATTATCATCAGAAAAGCTTATCGCAAACTCAAGCCTGAAGGCTATTTACAGTTACAAGTAATATGAAAAGATATGGTGATAACGTTAAAGAAAGAAATGATTCAAAAACTTGCTATCTAGCACCGTTTAGGTTCTAAATAAAGCTAAGTCTTACTGTACAAAGTAGTTTTTTTACACAAAAATACTTCATTTTCTTGAGTAGTATTAAAAACCACAGATTATTCACGCCCAAAACAAGGACAGTCTGGCGACACAGTGAAATTGAAGATGATCTAAAGCGGTAAGAGAGACACATCATCCCCATCTTTAAACCACTGGTCATCTTGGTCTTGTCATAGAATTTCATCGTAAAAACATGCGCACACCAAGTTGAAATCCCAAACAATAGCAAACACTTCAATTTACAAATCAGACAAATTGTAACATGTTAGCAAAAAATCGAATAATGTAATAACATATTGTAGGTGACAGAAAGATCAGCCAAGCCACCAGAAGACCTTTACATCAGGACCTTATAGCCACCCCTTATCAGAGACGGGGGGTGCTATAAACCTTTTGCAACTTTTGATCCACCGTTAAATGAGACACGTGTTCTATCGGCTTTAACGTGACGTCACCAAAGCTTTGCATTGTTCACATCTCCACTGGAGTTCGACAGTCGAAAATTTGAGTCTAATTTTGTGATTAAAATTACAGTTTAACTTTGCTTCAGAAAAAACCGTGAGAAGTGCACACAGTAGCTACAGTGGTAAAAGCGGCACGTCATCCCCGTCTCCAAGCCACAGGTCGTCTGGCTCTAGTAACAGAACTTCATCCTGCTGTTCCGGAATATTTCGCATGGGGGCATGTACCTGTACGTCCACAATGTTCCATACCGGAGCGTGTTCTTGCTGTCCAAGAATGTTCCGTTCCGGATCTTGTACCTGCTGTTCCGGAATGTTCCGTTCCGGATCTTGTACCTGCCGTTCAGGAATGTTCCGTTTCGGATCTTGTACCTGCCGTTCGGGAATGTTCCGATCCGGATCTTGTACCTGCTGTTCCGGAATGTTCCCTTCCGGATCTTGTACCTGCTGCTGAGGCTCTGGGTCCCGTTGTAGAGGATCGCCCAGAGCGTCTCGCAGCCGCTTCCAGAACAGCGGCCTCTTTCGCACGTCGTCCGGCCATGTCAGGTACGTGTCCCTCTTCATTACGGCGTTCAGATGGCGGAACCGTTTCAGCATCCTGGCAGGAATCCTCTCCAGAAACACCAGGATGAGACGCCTCCCTCCCCCCTCTTCAAACATGTTGCACTGGGCCATCTGGAGCTCGTACTCGCACCACTTACTCTTCAGGAAGTTCCTGGTGATGAGGCAGACGGTTCTCCGGCTGTTTTCCACGGCATCCTCGATGTTTTTCAAAATGGGAGCACCCAGTGCAAAGTCCCTTTCGTGTATGACCAGCCTGTAGTCAGGTTCCAGATTCTCTATTGCTTCATTGTCAACCCACATGGCGTCCTTGCTGCTGTAGACAATAAAAGCATCGTGTGTGAATTTGGGCGGCCCTTGGTTCTCTACTTCGCCAATTTTCGGTCTCAGCAACTTCCACATGTAGTACAGAACATGATCGATGTGGTAGTCGACCAGAAAAATGGTCATCATGGCGACGAAGATGCCGGAAGAGGCGAGCACACAAGCCAGGAGGCGGTTGGGTTGGAATCCATGACTACAGATTGTGTGAAAAAACCTACGTTCTGAAGGATAATGTCTGTCGTTGGATTGTTGTTTCTGCGTCAACCCGTCTATCAAACGTCGCCCGCGCAGGTGTGCTGGACGAGAACACGTGTAGCCTCGACCAAACTCAGGATAAGGGTTGTACAAGTTCGCTACCCTGTCGTATTTGTCGTTGGCCCACTCAACAAACCACAGTAAGTTACAATCGCACAGAAACGGGTTGTCTGCGACGTCCAGGCTCTGCAGCCTATTGAAAACAGGACCCAGTACTGTTTGGTTTAAAACAGCCAAGCTATTCCCTCTCATAGTCAAATCCCTTAATTCGTACAGACGGACAAAGGCGTCCCCTATTACAGATAATTCGTTGAATGCCAGGTTTAGATGTGTGAGGTTGCTCAAACCCTCAAACGTTTTCTCTACTATGTTTTGTATTTTGTTGTTACTAAGATCCAGGAATCTCAGCCGCGATAGTCTGCGGAAGGCAGATGGCATGACGGTGTTGATGTCGTTATGACTGAGATCTAGATGTGTCAACTGGTACAGTCCTGTGAATTGTTTTGCAAATATACTCTGGATGTCGCAGTGAGAAAGAGTCAACGTTTTCAGTTCTTTTAGAGAACCCTCATGAAAAGTGAGTACATGTTCAATTCCCCCAGGATTGTAATCCAGTCTCAATATTTCTAAAGTAGGTTGCTTACATTGCTGCCCGATGAGAATATCTTCGAAATGAATGTTAGAAAGGTCGAGATACCGTAAACTTACAATGCAGTAGATGTCTAAATCGATTGATTTCATGTAATTGTGCTGCAAATCAAGCACAGTAATATTTCCAGGTAAACAATTGGCCCTGACATTACCAAATCTATTATGACTCAAATTCAGATGATTCACGCTTTTTAAACCACGGAAGTTGAATGGTATTAAATTGTCACACGGCACTCGTCTGTCATCCAAGTATCCGATACTAAATAAGGCATTTTGACTGATATCAAGATAGTCCAGGGTCTCTGGAAGCTGAGCTTGTGATGTTTTTAATTCGTTATAGCTCAGGTCCAGATGAGTGAGAGAGGTCAGTCCTTCAAACACGTCGTGTGATAAAAATGGTATTGTGTTTCCTGACAAGTTGAGATGAGTTAGTGAGGACAGCCCGCTGAACGTCATGTTTTGTAATTGTAAAGTCTGCAATCCCTGTATGTCCTGTGACCCTGTCAAGTTTAGCCTTTGTAAATGAGAAAAACCCGCAAAAGCGTTAGCATGTATGGTTTCAACGTGAACAATATCTAGAACCAAAGTTTTGATGTATTCTAGACCTTCTATTCCCTTTAGAGTATCAGATGTTATTTCAATGTCCGGCACGACAAATGCCAACTCCTGAATTTGCGTGTGCCGGAGTTCAGGCAGAACGTCCAGAATTCCCGGATTATAACCCGGATTATAACCAGAAGTTTCAGGACTGAGGTCTAACGTCTGCAGATGTGTGAGTGACGTCAGCAGGCCGGGCTCTACATTTATAAACAGGGCGTTAATGCGTAAATGTTTCAGACTGGGTAACAGCGGTCGGAACATTCGCAAGTTGAGGATATAGTGGGAAATTCTAGCATCACGTGAATATAGATCTATTTCTATTGTCTCTAAGTGAGACAAGTTTCTAAACACAGGTCCAAAGTATAATTCACCGGTTCCAGATTGACGAAAATCGAAACTCAGTTGTTTAAGGTTGTACAGCGGCGCCCACAGTAGGCTTCGTTGTAAGAACCCATTTCCGCTGTGTGTGTGCCTGTGGATCCCTGGACTGGCCATACAGTATCCTTCTGTTATCCTCATACTCTGTAGTGAAGTCAAAGAATCGAAAACGTGATCGGGTAAAATGCTGATATTTTTCACCGTGAGTTCTAAATGCCTCAGGTTAGATAACCCCGTGAACACCCCCTCACTGATTGTATCAGCGCATGTCATCACGGCCAGATAGTTCAGATTTCGCAGATCCTGGAAAAGTCTATTCCGAAAAGAATATCTAATGAGTTTCCATCCCCCTTTATTATATCTCAAACCATATAATACACGCATATCAAGTCGTTCTAAACTGTCCAACCCAGCGAACGCGCCGACCTCGATGGTCTCTAGATAATTATTAGAGAGGTCTAAAGATTTCAGGTTTCTTTGCCCACTAAAGGAGCCGTTGTACAGTTCAGTGATGTTGTTATTGCTGAGATCCACCGTGATGACAGACTCGGGGATACCGGGTGGTACTTGGGTTAGACGCGCTCGGCTTGGATTATCCCATGCCCATAGACCATCCCCTGTACACACGACAGTTGTGGAGTTCCAGGTCTGACACACAGGTTGGGGGCGTCGTCCTCTTACCCGTCCATGTTGGGTGATAAGCGCGGAAACCACAGCTAAGCAGACTGCGAGAAGAGCGGGTTTAGACTCCATGTCGATGTTTCTCTTGGACCCTTCTCGCTGTGAACCTGTGGAAAATCGAACATTTGGTATGAAACTTCAGTTCAGTTCAGTTCAGTTCACCTTTATTTATACTGGTAAGCCCTATCGGCCAACATGTAGGCCGTTCTTCCTAGAGGACCAGTTGAGGGGAGGTGTCACGGGAAAAAATAAATAAATAAACAAATAGAAAATAAATACAGCTATTTACACTAAATACAATCATAATATCAAATTCAAACTCATATTATCAAATATCAGCTAACAGTTCGAAATCAATCCATGTCGGAAGGCTCGCAAGGAGGGAGAACTCCGTACATCTTCTGGGATGACGTTCCAGACTGCCGGACCCGACACCGCCAACGACCTCTTCACACACTCCCTGCTCACACGGGGCGCAATCAACTTCAGGGTTGAAGATTGTCTGGTAGCTCTGGCTGCGTTTTCACCGTGGTAACATCGTTTATGAACTAATCAGTGAAATCATGCACTGGCACAATGAGGATATGTATTTGCTATTATTCGATTCTTTTTCGATGGGACCAAGGTGGAATTTTATTTCCCGGTAAGATGCGGGAGGGAGTTCAATGGTGTTTCCAATCGCCGATGAAATAATTCTGTAGTAACATGCATTGGCATAATACCGGCGGTAAGACTTATACCGGCCGATCAAAAATAATGGAATTTAAAGAGATCTACACATGCAACAATAGTTATTTCTGAGGTGTGCACACTTCAGACATCTAGGTGTCCAATACATCATTTACAAAGCATCGATAACAATGCATTCGAAGACAACAAGGCCAAAAGTTTTCAGTATCTTTTTCGGGGTAGGCAGCTCGTCGTGGGACGAACACACTGTCACATTCATTGCCAGATTGTTAGATCATAATTACACATGCTCACGGCACAAGACGAACATGATTCAACAGTAATCTTGAATTTCTGTTGGTGACCTACAACTCATGTAAAAGTGTGAAGAACCGTTGCATAATAGCCCGGATCTACGACTGAATGGGCAAAATTGAACGTACGCAGCCATTTTCCCGCCATTTTTATATCTACGCTAGCAGTGAAGTGTTACGTCATAGCGGTTGTGACGGACAGAAGTTAAATGAAAATTCTTGACAGTATACGTCCGTTTTCTCATGACATTTTGTATGCTCATGCAGGTTTATGTCTTATGCATTTACTGACAGAAAAGGAAGGAACATCAGAGGATGTATAAAGGTACATAGCGGCAGTTAATTGTGCCGTGTTTCTTCCGGCCGGTATTTTTTACCCCCTCCCAACCACGCGCCCGTTCGCCGTGTAATTCCGCGGCGTGTTACAATTACAATATTACGCTTTTAGCAGGACAAGAGTGGCAGAAAAGTTACACAGAAGAAGTGGCAAGGGTAAGCTATAACAGCAAATGTAACTGGAGAAAATGATGCATTGACAATTTGTCAAATCAGTATGGCCAGAGAAATCGTCGTAAACGTACCGGTATTATGATAATAGATGTTATATCATTATGTAGTACGTTGTATTAACTATGCAAATTTTAACGCTAACCTTGGAATTGACTTTTGAGACAAGGTTACTAAAAACTTTCCTGAATACAGTTTATGCTGGTTTGCCATTTCCTGCCACGAACGAATTACCTTTTTCAACCTCAGAATACATTATAAGTCCTTTCTC
>NC_049989.1:21684324-21694593 GCF_000003815.2 Branchiostoma floridae | reverse complement strand
AAATACATAATATAAAGCCCGATAAAAACGACTAAAAAAAAACGTTGAAACAGCCGGAGCCTAACCTCTGCTTGGAGAGTAGCCTCATAGAAAGCTTCTGTGGACCAGATACTTACTTTACGTATCATATGTACCAGCCAGTCTGGGCGCCAAAACATGGGCCTTTCAACTGCTTAACCACCACTTTCTCCACCCATCGTACTGTAAACATGACCGGGTCAACAGACATGTTTTTGGAGCAACTCACGAATGCGTGACGGAACCATCCAGGTGCAAACGCTGCTTCGCAAACTTTGCTCTCAGAGGGATTCTCTTTCAGACTCAATGTCAATATTATCCAAGGCGGCCTTGTCAGGATCAGTGTAGTGTTACCGTATTTCCACGAAACATGATGCATTTATATTTTCATCGTATCTCTTAAGTTAGTATGAATATTTGACAAGATGAACTTGAAATATATCAGAAAACATGACGTCCATTCATACTACAAATGAAGTCGATAAAAAAAACTACCACTGAATACCACAAGATACAGGGGAGCAGGTGTGACGGTATCGGTGTGTGCCGTGACACGCTGAGGCATGTTGGCTTGCAGAAGTGCACAAGAAATAAATGGAGGCGCTCTACTGAAAACGGACCGAAAGATCTGGCAATGACGATTCTCCTTTGTCGTTCATGTACGGTATACTTTTGTATGTTCGGTGGAATCGCAGTGTGTAGCCTGCGTTCAAACCCTGCCACACACCTGTAGTTTCACATACGATTGAGAACTAAAAAAAAAGAGACCATATCATCCCGAGTTCTAAAATAAAAACATACGTTTGTCCTAAACTGCTAATTACAAGAAATTACGAAACAGGTTCTTGCACACCTAAAGAAAGAGGAACCAAGAAACGCCCTAGCTCTTTCTGGAAATGTTTTTCTGATGATGTTTTATTTTTCCCTATGCATCTGTGTGGTCAATTACTTGATTACGCAAAGAATTTTCAGCCGCACCAAGCATCACCAGACAATGAACAGGTGCAAAGTGCAGATGTAAACCGTTAAAAGTAGGTACTCTCTTTAGAAGCAGGCCACCCCAGGGCTACTTACTGTCACGCCGAAAGCTGCACAGGTTGCTCTGGTCTAGTATACGCTCTGCCATAGCCCCCTCCCCCCCTTCTCGACCCCAACCGCCCCACTACATGCGCACAGAGAGTACCGAACTTTTTCAAAATAGTAAAAAAAATGTTTAAAACTCACCTGCTCAGACAAATGTCTGTGAGAAGAGCTGACCCGCAGTGGTGGCGGCGCGGAGGGGCGTCCGTCTCTCGTCTGGAACACCCGTCAATCTGGGACCAGCTCACAAGACTGCAACCTGCGTTTCCTTGTTCCGCTCTGTCTGAAATGTATACCGCCCACGTCACCTTCTGTGGGAAGTGTGAATGTCACCATTGTCCATCATAAAGGTAAGAAGGAAGTCTGGACTTAAAAGGACAGTCACGACACGCAGGTGCCAGGTAAGGCCTATAGTATAGGTCACATTTCCAAACCGGGGCCCGGCCGGGATGTTTAAAGAAACGAAAAATTAAATGTTTACTTAGAAATATACACAAATTATGACCATGAATCTTATGTTGACATTTTGTGTATTTTGATGTCTTTTATATTATTCTTTCCACTCCCGAAAGCTGCCCGGTCGGACCCCGGTTTGGAAGTGTGACCTAATCCTAAGGAAAGGTGTGTCTCTTGATGACGGTTGTCACGTATATTTAGTAATTCACCTGTTTATTTTTTAAATCTACGAAAATTCCATCCGAAAATAAAGCGTGTTTCACTGGTTATTATGCTACGGAATATCATCAAAACACTTTTCTACAATTCCATCAGAAAACAGAGCGCCTGTTCACTGTAATCGTTTTTTTCCTGCAGTGCTGGAAAAAAGCAGGTATTGATTCTGGTAGGGATCTTTGTGATTCCGGAGCGATATCTTTAGAACCTCTGGATGGATTGCGATTTCCTTTGCTATGGGGATGGAATGTGTGAGCCATTGTGCTATAGCGCGCATTAGAAGTTTGCTGCTGTTTTTGGTTCGTTTCAAAAAAATAGTTACACCCCTTTTTGACTTTTAGTTAGTAGAGTGGTCCTAGTTGATAGCAAGTCAGCTGGGTGCAATTAGCTATGATAAGCGGATGTGCGGGGTGAATCACTATATACACATAAGGGATATGTCCCAGCAGAACATGTAAAAGGTGAAGCTGATGGCTGCACAGATCAACAACTAGAAAGAGTAACTGTGACCATCTCTGTCACCTCTGTATGGAATTAACAATTATATACACATTAGCGATATGTGCCACGTGTAGGTGTAACAATAGGAAATAAAAATGAAATGGTGAGGTCACTAAAAAGGTGTAGTTTTGGATCTCACCATTTACCATCAAACCATATCAACCCCACAACACAGTACACACCATCACAACACAAGATATTTCATGCAGGTTTTCAGAGTTTTCAGACTCTTGTTACTTTTGTGATGTTGAACTCGACCGAATCGGAGTGTAGCTGGCGTTCGAAAGTCGATGTCTTTCACATATGATTGAGAACTAAAAGACCTTATCATCCTGAGCCCGAACATAGATACATGTGCCTTTGCCCTAAAGTCATCAAAAGCACACACACACACACACACACACACACACACACACACACACGCGCGCGCGCGCGCGCGCGCAAACATGCACACACAGAGACACACACACACTGACGCACACACACACACACACACACAGACTGACACACGTTATTGAAATTTATTTGAAAGATAAACCAATATACTGTCTATGAAAGGCTTGCTTGTAAAGACTGGGTTCTTGTTTTGTTGCTACGCAATTATCCTTTAAAGTGGGCCAATTTTCATACTTGATAATGTGTCATTTAGTAACATCTTTGCACAATCATAACTTCCGAACCAAACGTGTTCTGTAATTGAAATGTACATGGAATATAAACCAACATATTGTCCATCAAACGCATGCTTGCACATTTCAGGTTCCTGTACTCTAGCAGAGGATATACATGTCTGAAGTAGGTTGTATTCAACACTTCTTCACAAATTTTGGTGTCGAAAACAGTTACTGTAAATTGAATACACATGTCACCGTCTATGTTTCTTTATAGAAACAATATAACAATGCGCAAACGCATTATGGCCATGAAGAAAAAACAACATTTGTAGGGATTCTACACAAAGTCATACTCATCTTCAATGTCACTGATCAGGGATGATCCAGTGGCATAAACAAATGCCTCACTGATACCGTAAGGCTTTTACGTTTGCCGCGGGATTAGTTCTGCATGGGAGGGTGTGTCAGATGCATCCACTCAGAACTTCCAAACATGCAAAAAATCATTGAATTTGTCAACTATGGCTTTTGGATCAGATACCTCAAGTTCCCCGTCAGTAACTTTAAGAGTATTAGTTGCTTTTTTCTGATCAGAATCTCATTGATTAGTTTCCAGGTTTTACTCGTGGATGCTGCTTTAAATTGTTCTTGGCAATATTTCCTTTTGTCAGATTGTTGTATTTGTTTCTGTACTATTGAATACGACACGTTACCGTTGAAGTAACGCTGTGTAGAGTAGAGTAGAGTAGAGTAGAGTAGAGTAGAGTAGAGTAGAGTAGAGTAGAGTAGAGTAGAGTAGAGTAGAGTAGAGTAGAGTAGAGTAGAGTAGAGTAGAGTAGAGTAGAGTAGAGTAGAGTCGAGTCGAGTCGAGTCGAGTCTTCGGTTGGGTAGGAGTCTCGCTCCAGTTTAAACCGCTCTTCTTACTCTTCGGTCAGCATACAGTCATAGTTGGTTTGTGTGGTTTGTCTAAGACTCTATAGTTGAACATAATGGGATGGTCTTCCATGGCCCTGTCAAGTCTTGATTTAAAACTATTGACTGTTGGTGCTGTAACCACTTGCAGTGCGTTCCACCACGGCACCACTCTGTTGCGAAAAAAATTATGTCTTCTGGTGGTGTTTGATATTGGCCTTGTTAAGTGTAGGCTGTGACCTCTCGTTCTCCCATCCCTCTTAGCTTAGTTTCCGGTATGCATGGCACGGTGTCGTATATAGCCCGTGTGTGTATTTGTATGTGTTGATAAGCCTCTAAGTCTCCTGTGCAACAGGGTGGGGAGTTTCAGGGTTCTAAGCTTGTTACCCTTTAGAAGAACACGTACCGAGAAGGAAATGGGGGCTCTCTGAAAACCGGTCTAAAACGCCTTACGCTCCATTACTTCGACCCGAGCTGTAATTTAAACTTGTTAATTTACAACCAAAAAGAAAACTACATTCTTCGTAACATCACAGAACCCACACATTATATAGAAAAGGTAAGATCCTTCGTCTTCCACTGTCTCGGAAGTTGAACCTAACAAGTTACAATTAGAACTTAGCTTTTAGACTAGAGTAGACATATTCTTTACTGTTTTTAACAATTTTTTTGTCCCCTTTCGGGCAGGAATTTGCAATAAACTAATAATTGATGGCTGGTTTGTTAATTTAGTGTAATTCTTATGTCCACCGGGTAGTTTACTGGCTGTTTTCTTCGTATTTTTTTAAAACTCTCACTTTAATTTAACTTAAGTTTAAGTGGACACAGAAGTCTGCGACAAATAGACGCCGAAACCTATTCGTGAAATTACTGAGAGACTAAGAAAGGTAGATTAAAGAATCAGCTTCAAAGAGGACCGCTCAGGCTCAGGGCGACTGTCACGTAAAATCTGCGCCGGTGACATCTTATCTGGGACTGCCAGTCTACGAATGCCTCACCCCCAAGTACTGTACTGTATAAAAGAACTGCAAATAAAGCTTTCAAAAGTTAGAAAGTTTCTACAACCCACCTTCTTCAGTTGTCTGTGGGAAGAGCTGAACCGGCGGCGCGGAAGGGACGGCCGTCTCTCGTCTGGAACACCGGTCGGTCTGCGGCCCGCTCACAGTCACAAGACTGGCACCTGCGTTTCCTTGTTCCGCTTTCCTCGTTTCTCAACAAAGAACTCCGTCAGAAAACGTGGCAATAACTATTTAGTATTTACACGGTTGCTATGCCACTAAAGATCACAAGCTTCTCAAGTTAAAGGTCCGAAACCAAACCCCCAAATAGGGGTGCGGGTACATTGGGCAGTCCCCCTTACGTCATCTACACAGGAGGCAGTGAACGCACACAAACATAAAACACACACCAGTGTAGATACTTCCTCTTTTATATGATTCCTTTATTGTACATCAAGGACAAAAAATGGTCCAAAAATGGCAGGTATGGTTGACTAATAGCCTGATCCTGTAACAATACACACCAGTCCGTCACTACGCCAGCATGTCCATGTCTGTACTGATTGCTTTTAGAACACTTTTTACTTCTCACCGTCCGGCTCACGTCACTACTGTAGCTACACGTACCACAGGTGCACAAAACTCAAATCTTCACCATGGTTACCACAACAAAAATTATTATTGGCTTTAACAAGCAGATTTCTCGGTAACTTAAAAATATGTGCTATGTAAAATACTCTCGTACATATAGTAGTCGGATTCCTTCTTCTGCTGTAGGTTAAGTCCCACACTTCTGTACTACATCGTCTCAGACTAACAGCAACATGGGGTTAACCCTCTTCCTACCAAGGTACCCATTCTGGCACCGAATGTGTGCTATTCCAGGGTATGGTAGTAGGAAGAGGGTTAAAGTAAAGCTGGTACCTGGAATAACAAGTACACAACATCTGCATTAGAATGATCCGTCTTAAGCTCGTTAGACGCTGGGAAGAAATCTTACATCTTAAGCCTTACAACACATCTTCTTACAAGATTCACTTTCAGCTAAGATACAGCACCTCCAACATTCATCTTTTCTCACTAAAGAAATACTTGCCTTTCACTACGTTCATTAGATTGTCAAATTCCCAGTGTCTTTCCAAACCCTTTTTTTACCAGTCTATTAAAGGCCACACCAAATCAATTCGTGGTTCTTGGAACATTCTGCATGAAAACAGAGTATGAGGGAAAGTCTGTACCTTGGTACACACAGTTTTTTGAAATGAATATAGTCAGATTCAAGCATTCCTCCAAACACTTTGTTTTCATAATGATCTCTTTCTTTTTTTCACATTAGAAAGTCTAACAACCAGTGACATAACTTGGTGTGGCCTCAATGTTAAAATGTACCATCATTGCTTTCTTCTGTAAAATATAACAGAGGAATGAACATTGCTTTGCTAAATCTTCTAATTGACGAGTCAAAATTTCCATTGAAAGTCAAGTCTGCTGGGGGTTTTCACTTTTTTTTCTCCATCAGTTTGGAAATGGGATGTTTTTATTAAAAAACAGGCAGCCAAGTAAGTGCTTAATGTGGTCTTGTTTAATTGAACGTGCAAAGAATTCAGGCTCCCTTTGAGCGGTGCAAAGAAAATTTCAGATAACAGCGGATCTATCTACACAGTACGAGGGTCACTTGAAGTTTTTTTATTCAGGAATCAAAAAAATAATTCCCAAATTTTCATGGCACCAAGATGGAAGCCCTACTGGTAGAACTGATGTGAAGTTTTGGACATCATTAAACTGGTCATGCTGCTTTATGCATCATGGTATCGTCTCTGAAAATCTAAAATACTGGTCAGTGGTCATACAAAGTTGCCAAGTCCCAAAAATAAAAACTGTAAATTCAAGGTTTTTGTAATGCAGAACTTTTCAGTGCTGAGCTTAGGTGAGAAAACCCTGCAGACTAAAACTTCCTCTGACTACCTTTGGTGTATTAAACAGCATTGTTGCACCCCTTCCAACAAGTGACGTGTAGGCTGCGGTGCAATGCACAAACCAAGTACAGAAATATGTTATTAACAAAGTACAGAAACATTTCATTAACCAAGTACAGAAATATGTCATTAACCAATTACAGAAACATTTCATGAACCAAATACAGAAACATTTCATTATCCAAGTACAGAAACATTTCATTAACCAAGTACAGAAACATTTCATGAACCATTTCATGAACCAAGTACAGAAACATTTCATGAACCAAGTACAGAAACATTTCATTAACCAAATACAGAAACATTTCATGAACCAAGTACAGAAATACAGAAACATTTCATTAATCAAGTACAGAAACATTTAACATTCTTCACAAAAACCACCTTCCTGGCAAGTGTCAACAAAAGCATTTTTCAGCTAAGAATGCCCGTGGTTTTCGGGTTGACAGAGGTGCCCTAAAGCCCCCTTTACAAATCTTCATTGTACATTTCAAGAAGGTTATGACAAACTAAACACTCACAAGGATCTACAAGAAAACAGCCATATTGGTACCACACATTCACAACTGTTCGAAGAATGCACCCAATTTGCTGTCGTATGATGCAAGTGACCGGCCCTAACCAAATGTCTATAATCTATAACCTGTTTGGTCGATGTGTCAATGCTGGTCCTGTCAATGTGGAAACACTTTGTCTCTGGGCATATGGACATCTACATGTACATGATATTAAAAACTTGTTGCTGAAAGCAAAGTTACGTTTTACCTGACGACCAAAACGGCACATTTCCATCAAAATTCAGGCATCTCCAATCCTGTCCTGGGCTCAGGAGTTTTGGGCTTTTTTAGATGATTACATTTTCCCTGTCCTCTTAACCAGAGTTCTGTGACAGACTTACAAATATTGACCATGAAGTACGAAGCTCTGCGACCCGCCACTCTCCCTACCCTGTAGTTCTGTCCACTCCCAAACCGTATGTACACCCCGTCCGCACCATTACACTTATTCCTTCACATTCAGTTTAAAAACAAAAACAAAAAAATTACTGTAAGCTAAATTTCTTTTCCTCTTCATACATTGTCTGCCTTGGAAATGTTCGCAAGCTTAGAAATCAACAAAAAGTAGCGCTCGTCTTGTCCAAAAAGACCGAAACCCACTCCCCTTACATAAACTAAGCAGTGGGCATGGTCAAGGTTTAAGAGAGCCATTCCTGTATATAAAGTAAGTGCTAAAACAATAATTCAATAGTTCCCCTCTTCAAGGTTTACAACATTATACAATTTATATATCTCTATCTGCTAGATATACCTACGGATAGCTCTGGAACACCACCTTACAGTTCCCTGTTAGCTGTACAATATCAAATCATTCTCCGCACAACTTCCACAAGATATGGAATCATCTTTTCTTCAACAGACTCAAGGAAACGGCAGGGCTCGAAATACTTTTCTTGGGCAATGCTTAAAATCATCTCTGCCAAATGTTTTCTGTTCCTTTTAGTAAATCAAAAATAATTTAAGTTTTTGGTGGTGTTTTTTTTTTCAAAGACGTTTTTGGTCGTCCTTTTCTAATCTTGTAATCTCCTATATAATAGGAAGACTCTTTAAAAAATGCAAGGTACTTTTGGGCTGGTTTTATAACGAGCCAGTGCAGGTAAATGTAGACATCAGAAATACCTGCACACTCCACTTTATACCCAGCACTAACCTGTATATATAGACAGTATTTCGAGCCCTGCAGTAGTAGAATGGTGAAAACAGCTTAGTCTGGCTGTACAGAAATCCACTGTTCCTGTTTTTTTTATGTCCAAGTTGGAGGCACAGCCACAATATCAAGTCACAGGTGTGTGAAAATGCTCCATGTACATTCGCATGTCAGCGGGAGGGGGGCGTGGGGAGGGGGGGCGAGGGGGGGAATGCTGCTGGCGACAGTCTTCTGCTGAATCCTGTGGGACAAGGAGAGGAACATCAATGTAGGTTAGACATCAAGGTAATAAGATATGCCAAAAAGCAATTACTCAAGTAACTGAGTTCCAAAATCATTGATATCCAGTTGGTTGAGTAACTGTTTTTAGTGTAAGCAGAGACACTATTCATTTTCTATATCCGATCTGCAACAGACGTTTAAATACTTATCTTATTTCCTTCATCGTTTTTCAAAGTTCCACAAGAGAACTTGGTTATCAAACTTTAAAACATTAATGGTCAAGGTATTCCCATAGCCTTTCTGAGCCATAGGGACAGCAGGCAGCATTCCCTGGCTAACATACTGTAAATGCAGAAATGTTCGCGGTAGATTAATGTTCGCGGTTTTCGCGGTGACCACTTCACCGCAAATTTAAAACCACTGCGAACATTTTTCTATTATGGTATTAGATTGTAGTATATGGTGTTACCGCGAACTCAAAACCACAGCGAAAAGTCCCTTTTTCCGCTTCCGCGAAATTAAATCCCCGCAAACTTACATGCATTTACAGTGTCTTTAAGAACCATTGAATCAAAGCCTGATTTTTTTCCATTCGGCAAAATTGCAGATTATTACATTTTTCTTCTGCAACCTTGAAAATCCTTCTGCAAATGGTAGAAACTGTAGTCCAGTATTTCGAACACTGCAATAACCAATAATTTCTTCACTCCTTTGTTGCCTACAGAAACAGGACCTAAGGAGTTACTTGTACAATCTGCCGAGAAATAAGAACAGGACTAAGGAACGCTCCCTCACCTGTCTCACTTGTGTTGGTGGCTGAAAAACTTCGTCTCCTCCCAGATCATTTCTTTCAACTTCTCCTTAGGCAGATCATCCAGCTCTGTGTCGAACTTGAAGGGCTCAGAGGCCACCGGCTGTGGGGAGAAAATAGACACTGATCAGGGCGGGACATACAGTACAGTTACATCACACTAGGCACTGTTCACTGGTCCATACAGAGGTGAGGAGAAACTATACACTGATCAAGGCAGGACATAATGTGCAGTTACATCACCCTGGGCACTGTTCATTGGTCAATAGAGTCAGGTGAGGAGAAACTTAACACAGACCAGGGAAGGACATACAGTACATTCACATCATTCTGGGCACTGCTGGTTTGTCAATACACTGGTGAGGAGAAACAAGACAATGATCAGGGTGCACACAAAGCACAGTTGCATCGCTTCTGTTCCAATGAGCAAATTTTCGTCCAGGGACGGGTCCTAGAGACAGGGCTGGTCTAAACAAAGGAAAGTAGGTTCAGGGCTCAAAATACTTCTTTCTGCATACCTGCACCTGACAAACTTTATCTGCACAAACTTTATTTCTTGATTACAACACGCAAACAGTATGCTAGTGATTCACACATTAACAAAGAAGACACCGTTGTTCTTCAAGAAAGAAAGTCGGGGTAAACTCAAAAGGCCGG
Source organism: Branchiostoma floridae (assembly GCF_000003815.2). NCBI lineage: Eukaryota > Metazoa > Chordata > Leptocardii > Amphioxiformes > Branchiostomatidae > Branchiostoma > Branchiostoma floridae. The sequence continues at coordinate 21,684,428 of NC_049989.1, read as the reverse complement.
CTACAAGCTCTATCGGCGAAATCTCAAAGGGCAGCTAATCAGACAGACTGACAGAAGCAGGTCGGTGCCGGGAAAAACACCCAAAGGCGACTGCGGAGAATGGT
>NC_049989.1:21680832-21682339 GCF_000003815.2 Branchiostoma floridae | reverse complement strand
CACCTTGGCCTTGTACGGGAGCGACTGGAGATAGCTGCGAGCCTTGTCGTTAATGATCCAGCTCAGGTCCTCTGCGCTCGGCGATCCCACCACTCCTAAAATATGGCTGATCTGGTCCAGATCTGGGGAACTACAGTCAGGGATTTTCCACGAAAAATAATGAAGATTTTGTGCAGTTTTGTTTTCTCATTTCTGACTATTACAAAACTTTTATCCTTGAGTTTGCTAAGGTAGCCTATAGGTACCACATTTGTTTTGGTTATGGATTAGGCAACAGGTTATATGTTTTATGAAGAGTAAACTTTCTTCTGCAGCACTGCCTTCTGTTGGAATAGTTTGGTACTGCACCTTTTGACATGGCCAGCATGACATTCTAAATTGCAAAGAAAACATTCTAATTCAATTTTCCATGAGAGGGAAGAAAACATCACTTCTGTGGTGCTCAATACATACCATGACCAAGGAGGTTAAAAAAAAAAACAATTTTCAAATGTGATTTTTTTTAACCACCTTGCTTTGACAAAGGTTTCACCTCCTAACATGAAAGTTAGAAGTCTAAGAGGCCCAGGTTATGGTGCAGCAGAGCCACCTGTTGGATTAATTGAGTACTGCACACTTTGCACTTACCAACACAGCAACCAAATACAAATAAAGACTTCTTTCCAGGCAGACTTTTCAAGACAGATTGAAGAATTAAGAATTCAGTTTGGGTGTGTGAGTGACTCTTTTTCAGCCTTTTTTCCACAAAGGGCATTTATTCACAAAAATGAGTTTCAAGCCCTGCAATCTATTAAGAAACTGTTTACATAAAGGTAAAACAGTCAAGCTCCATTAAGGTGAAAGATGATGCTTTCTTACCAGGCTTTTAGCTAGGATTTTATTACAGGGTGTCCAAATTTCTTGGTGAGTTGCGTTAAGTGACTATTGTAAGGGGTCTGGGGGCATCCACCTTCCATGGTGCAGAGTTTTTGATGATTTTAAGTTAAAACAGTGCATTCTAAGATATCCTAAGAGGCAAAATACTGTTACAGAGGTCACAGTAGAAGACTGTGACCACAGATGACCTGGTAGCATCCCTGGTCAATCGGAATTTCATGTTTGTCAGAGAATCTGCTCCCAGTGTAAGGGCGTCCAGCACATCAAATTTCTTGTTATTCTAAGAAAAGGGCGTCCAGATGACGCCTTTACGGGTGCCTGGCTAAAAGCCTGTTTCTCACCTAGCTAGCAGTTCTACATGGCTGAGCCTGGTAAAAGATGATGCCTTCTCTAGTATCTAGCAGCACTACATGGCTGAGCTTGGTAAAGGATGATGCCTTCACTAGAATCTAGCAGTTTTGTTTCTCCTGTTGATTGGACAGATGAGGAGGCAGACAGGCTATTTGCCTGTTTGCCTGACCTGCACATGACTTTTTATGGTGAAGGAGGGGTGTGCAATTCCTTCTCCACCCTCTCGTCTACTGGAGCACTAAGTCTCACAGGGGGCACTGTATGCAATGTGTGAGGCGGC
>NC_049989.1:21668081-21680666 GCF_000003815.2 Branchiostoma floridae | reverse complement strand
CCATGCCCGAACATGCCGCTAAGGCCTGTCTCGGCCACATAGCCCCATCAGGCCACACAAGGCCACTAGATACTCATTTACACCTGAGTTAAGTGAGGAAAGTCGTGTAAAGTGCCTTTCCCAAGGGCACAAGATCGGTGACACAGCAGCTGGATTCGAACCCGCAACCTCTCGGTCTCGAGCCGCAAATGCTGCCACTGCGCCACTTGTCCCACCCAAATCTAGCAGTACTACATGCCTTCTCTAGCATCTAGAAGTACTACATGGTAAAGGATACAGTGCTTGCCAGGAAAGATGGGCCTGTTGTTCAGCATCTCGGCCAGGATACAGCCCACAGACCAGATGTCAACTGGAACACACGTTAAGGAACACAACAACAACAACAACAATAACAACAACAACATGATCCATGAGAAGTTACATCAGGTTTGTGAATCATGGATAAGTAAGTTCTTTGTACATAACCAGAGAGTTCATACATAGCTTAACTTTCTGTGACCATCTGTCACCTTCCTTAAGGAAACACTGACAGCAACAACTAGACGCACACTGCCAATTAGAATACGTCAGTATTGCCCTGAGGAAGGTAACAGACGGTCCCTTAGTGAGCATGTGTGTAACCCTTGGTGTAACCCTTCGAGTTGAGCATGAGTGTGTGTGTGGTTTGAGTGTATTTGTGAGTGTGCACATGTGTGTGTGTGGGATAGCAACATAGTAAGAATACTGGACTTGGTATAACCCTTCGAGTTGAGCATGTGTGTGTATATGTGTGCATGTGTGTGGTGTGTGTAAGTGTATGGTGTGTGTATGTGTGCATGTGTGAGACAGTAACACAGTAAGGATACTTGACTTGGTGTAACCCTTGGAGTTGAGCATGTAGTGTGTGGTGTGTGTGTGTGTGTGTATGTGTGTGTGTGTATATATGTGTGCGTGTGTGTGTGAGTGTGTGTGTGAGTGTGTGTGTGTATGTTTGTGTGTGTGTGCATGAGTGTGTGTGTGTGTGAGTGCATGTTTGTGTGAGACAGTAACACATAAAGGATACTGGACCTGGTGTAACCCTTGGAGTTGAGCATGTGTGTGTGTGCATGTATGTGGTGTGTGTAAGTGTATGGTGTGTGTGTGTGCATGTATGTGGTGTGTGTAAGTGTATGGTGTGTGTGTGTGCATGTATGTGGTGTGTGTAAGTGTATGGTGTGTGTGTGTGCATGTGTGAGACAGTAACACATAAAGGATACTGGACTTGGTGTAACCCTTGGAGTTGAGCATGATCTCGGGTGCCCGGTACCACCTGGTGGCGACATACTCCGTCAGGAAGCCGGTGTGATCGTGCTCCGGGTCCGCCACGCGCGCCAGCCCAAAGTCACAGATCTGTAAACACAAACAACAACAAGGCGGTCAGAGATGGCAGACTTCACCCCCTTGCCCATACTGCTGTTTGACCTTATGTTGACAAACAGATAGCAAGGTATCCGGCAATAGGTAAGGTAATTCTTTAATGACAGAATGTCTTCATTTTGATCAAAAGTGTTTTGAGATGAAACAGTGTGACAGTGAAAGTCTAACCTTAAGATGACAGGTGTACCAGTGAAAGTGTTACCTTAAGACGACAGGTGTACCAGTGAAAGTGTTGACCTTGAGACACAGGTGTACCAGTGAAAGTGTTACCTTAACAGGGCTCGAAATACCACATGCATATGCAAGTTTGTGCAAGTAAAATTGGTGTGGTGCAAGTAAGTTTAGACCAAACTTGCACCAGTGCAAGTTACTTTTGTCCTCTAATACCTGACATTAGAAAAAGCTTACACACACCGAGAATATTGTCTGTCATTGAAAGGTAAAAGAAAATAACACTGAATAAAAAAAAGCCTAAATTTGTTATTTCTAAATTTGGTTAGACATCCAGGTAAACTATTTTTTTAAACAAATCCATCTCTACAATGCTAATGATTCCTAAGGTGCTGTCTTACCTTGATTTGCATATGAGTTACATTTGCATACTAAATATGTTCAACTGGTCTTTCCAGTTATATGTATTGTATTGAGTTGTTCTACCACTTCATTCTGGAGATGCTTAAGACTAGTTACTGTGATGGATGTCACTTGAAGAGTCCAGAAGAAATCTATGGATCTTATCGAGTTGTAGACATTGAATTGTCTTTAATTGAGGCTAAATTCACAGTTTTTATGAAACAGTTTATACAATTTCAAACCAAAAATAAAATACGCTACGGAAAAACAAATATCCAAACATGTGGTCTTTACCGGTATGTATCCCCATTTACTACTAGTCACGTACATTTGCAAATTTTCAGAAGAGGAGATAAGGGTTTAACAGTTCACTATTTTGGGTTGTGCAAGTAAGTTTCTTTTGGTGCAAGTTACCTTTGGCTTAACTTGCACAGGTGCAAGTTGACTGAAAAGTGTATTTCGAGCCCTGCTTAAGATCACAGGTGGTGTTGAGCAGTAGGTTGGAGGGTTTGAGGTCTCTGTGCAGCACGTTGGCGGAGTGGACTGTGGTAGTGAAAGTCTTACCTTAAGACGACAGGTGTGCCAGTGAAAGTGTTACCTTAAGATCACAGGTGGTGTTGAGCAGTAGGTTGGAGGGTTTGAGGTCTCTGTGCAGCACGTTGGCGGAGTGGACTGTGGTAGTGAAAGTCTTACCTTAAGACGACAGGTGTGCCAGTGAAAGTGTTACCTTAAGATCACAGGTGGTGTTGAGCAGTAGGTTGGAGGGTTTGAGGTCTCTGTGCAGCACATTTGCGGAGTGGACTGTGGTAGTGAAAGTCTTACCTTAAGACGACAGGTGTGCCAGTGAAAGTGTTACCTTAAGATCATAGGTTGGAGGGTTTGAGGTCTCTGTGCAGCACATTTGCGAGTGGACTGTGGTAGTGAAAGTGTTACCTGAAGACGACAGGTGTGCCAGTGAAAGTGTTACCTTAAGATCACAGGTGTGCCAGTGAAAGTGTTACCTTAAGATCACAGGTGGTGTTGAGCAGTAGGTTGGAGGGTTTGAGGTCTCTGTGCAGCACGTTGGCGGAGTGGATTGTGGTAGTGAAAGTTTTACCTGAAGACGACAGGTGTGCCAGTGAAAGTGTTACCTTAAGATCACAGGTGTGCCAGTGAAAGTGTTACCTTAGGACAACAGGTGTACCAATGAAAGTGTTACCTTAAGATCACAGGTGGTGTTGAGCAGTAGGTTGGAGGGTTTGAGGTCTCTGTGCAGTACGTTGGCGGAGTGGATTGTGGTAGTGAAAGTCTTACCTTAAGACAACAGGTGTGCCAGTGAAAGTCTTACTTAAGACGACAGGTGTGCCAGTGAAAGTGAAAGTGTACCTTAAGATCACAGGTGGTGTTGAGCAGTAGGTTGGAGGGTTTGAGGTCTCTGTGCAGCACATTTGCAGAGTGGATGTACTTGAGTCCCCGCAGGATCTGATACAGGAAGTAGCAGACGTGATCGTTGCTGAGCTGCTGTGTCTTCAGCAGTTTGTACAAGTCTGTCTCCATCAGACACTGCACAATGTAGCTGCCACTGGGTTAAGGAGTTTCAACCTTTGTTTATTCATGACAGCTCAAATCAGCCTGCAGGCCACTTTTCATTGAGGTCATGAGGGAAGAGGCGAGGGTCAGACAATTTATATAACAGAGATACAATTTAAAGTCCTAATGAGTCTGGCAGGGGAGGGGGGTGTTCCTGGCAACACTTAACAGTAAAGTCAGGAGGGTCAGCAACACTTTACGGTAAATCCAGAAGGCAAGCAATTCTTAACAGTGACTTTAGGAGGACCAGCAATTTTTATAAATTGACTTGTTCCTGCAAAAGATCTTTGGAAAAAGTTTCTTGGATTCTTTTGTCATTGTATCTGGCAAAACTAGTCTGCAAACAGCAGTACAACTAGACGCCACATTGAGACTTTCTAATCTGGCTACACAAACTGAATAAATGAATAACTTGTCAAAAAGTTTAGCAATGAATTCAGGATAATAAACAATACACTAAGTGGAATTAAAGCAACCAATTATGCTCTAAGAAGAATTCACGGATAATGCTTAAAATAGAAATAGAGTGATTAAAAAACAATAGTGAATAAGGGGCTAATCTGTCTGCTCTGTATGACATAACGCTCCCCGAGAGGTCACAAAATTTACTTCTTTGGTTCTCCAACGTTTTACCATAGTTTCAGTGGGACATGGCTGGTATACGTTTTAGGTTGGGTTGGGTTTACAACAGGCTTTACAACAGGTTTACAACAGGTTTACAACAGGCATACATGTAGCGTTGTCACATTCACATACTTAAGGTTCCTAGTCAGTTTCCACGTTTCTTCCCCATGCTCGGTTATGACCTTGACCTCTCTACAATGACTGGGAACCAGGGACCTAAATGAGTCACTCTGTTATTTGATTCCTTGTTTATTTGTATGTAGTTATGTCTAATGTTCAATAGACAGGTTGTTTTAGTTGACTTATAACCTAATTTTATTACCAGCTACACGTCACTTTGTTATTTGGTTTCTTGTTGTTTTACTTCATGTCGTTGTCATTATCTCTTGACTTTGTTATTTAGCGTTTTGTAGTCCTGTATGTGTGTCTTTATTTTGTTTATGTACATGAGGAGAAGACCTCGATAAGCAGGGTCTGCTTTCCGTCTCATCCTCTTTAAAGAAATGTGAATAAAAAAAACTAAAAAAAACAACTGAATGAGTGAGTCCTCAGGTAAGGCACCTGCCTGGTACCACAGAAAGGATACACGTCCTTCATCTCATCGATGGAGGCTGATCTGATGATGTTCTCAATGCCAATCACCTGTAACCATGGCAACACAGCATGTTACCATAGCAACACATCAGTTTCACTACTGTAACTATAGCAACACAGCATCATTGCCACAGATGTTAACGTAGCAACAAATCAATTTAACTACTTAAACCATAGCAACACATCTAGATCTGTGCAATCACTAAATAACATTGTACATGAACTTGGGACCGCGTGGCGCAATCGGCAGCACGTTTGACTCAGGTCCAGAGTTCAAACCCCGCCGTGTCACTGATCTTGTGCCCTTGGGAAAGGCACTTTACACGACTTTCCTATATAGGCTACAAAAGTCTTTTGCAAATTGAAGTTGGTAGCCTCAAAAACGAAAGAAAAAACTTGTAATTGTACTTTATTGGCTTAAAATGGCAGATTTAGCAACAGAAGTTAATGACATGGGCTGGTAAACAATGATGGAAAAAACTTAAATTAAAGCTGATGACAACTCTGCTTTATAAACACCTTTCCAACCTTTAATCTATGGTCATTTCTGGGCAATTTGACCAAATGGAAAGTTTCATCACCCTGTAATTTACAGGTGAGAGAAAAAGAGTGTTTTTGCAGCCAGGAGTCACCATGTTTGAGTTTGCAGCCGGGTAACATGTAATTCTGTAAATACATAATAACTTATATCAAGCAGCCAACTGTCTACAGTACTGGGGCATTAGCCACTGATTTTCCTGGCTTGTTAAGGGCCCAATTACTACTTATCATCCCTCCCACACCTTTCAATGTATAGGGGCGGTGCCCATCTCTGCCTCTATAGCCCTTGGGCCACACAGGCCGCTACAGCAGGGGGCTACTTTCCTGGTAGTGGAGTGTGTTCAACTACCATTCTCATTAAGTGCTGATTGCTGTCAGCAGAAAAGGCAATATGCACTATCTTTCAAGTAAAAACGTCTTAGGTACAAACCCATGGCATTGGAAATGCAACACTGACTCCCAATGGCATTGCACCAGTACACTAAGGACCAATTTACACCAGTCCTGCTTCTTTTTCCTTTTTACACTGGCAAAAAAAAGTGTCCTAGGACACACGCCAGGCGTTGAACATCGCAAATTATTTTTTTGCCTCGTTACCCTGTAAGAACAAAGGAAATAAATCAATGTGTCTTGAAGACGTCTTGAGCTACTCACGTTCTCATGTTTAAACCTTCTGAGGATCTTGATCTCGCGTAGCGTCCTCTGACAGTACGTCTGGTGCTCGAAGGGACTGATCTTCTTAATGGCGATGCGTTTCCCTGTGGTCTGGTCCACTGCAGAGCTGCAAGGGACACACAACAGAGAAGGTACAGATATAATGTCGGGAAAAACTGTGTTTAGATCGGGCTTTGGGGTCTAAATGTTCTGAGTGTCTAGATCGGGTTTTAGAGTCTAAATGTTCTGAGTGTCTAGATCGGGCTTTAGAGTCCAGGGCTCGAAATACCACCTGCGTATGCAGCTTAGTGCAGGTAAAATTGGAGATGTGCAGGTATTTCTGGTGTCTACCTGCACTGGTCCATGTACTACTAGGTTTTTACATAAATATCCTATGGTGTACAAATGTAGGTTAATGTGGATTGTTATTAGCTGCATTGACTGTTACCACCTATTAAGTTTAAAACAATGGTTCCTGAACAATTTCAGTATGATCCATACTTCCTTAATTCAGAGTGGTGCAGGTAAAATTTGTCTGGTGCAGGTAATTTTCAATGCCGCCTGCACCAGTGCAGGAATACAGGAAAAAGTCTTTCGAGCCCTGGAGTCTAAATGTTCTGACTTGAATCCCTTGCAGGCCCCAGTGTTGCTGTCAGCCATCTTGCTGACAGAAATACATGCTGTTAATAATTTGTTTACAAACCAAACAGTGTGCACAGACTATTTCTAAGGCTGTAGGGGCGGGGGGGTGTTCTGCAATGTGTCCAGGCATGGTATTGGGGGGCAGAGCCTTACCCTCTCCTTCCACTGCCTTTTACCTTCCCAACTGAAGTTGGGTACCCATTATGGTTTGTAAACAAAGTGGAGGATAGGGAAGGATGGAGGAAGAGTCATGTCCATCCGTGCAACTAGCACGCCTGGATGATGATGATGAAACTAAGTGCAATGCCATAATATGTAGTACAGGCCACAGTTCAGCCCTCTGCTGCAATGTCAATATCAATAAACTGTTTGATTGATTGATTGGTTGGTTAATTTCTACCACTTGTCCATTTGTCTCTCACTGTCACAACTAGAGGGAGAAAAGGTGGACTTATTACAATGCCATATGCACGTCAATAAATCTAAAATTTCTGGCCATCACAGTTCTTTTTTTCTTGAAATAGTTGAACTGTAATTTCCAACACCAAAATTGGACTCACCCAATTACAGTTCAACTATTTCAAGAATGACTTCTACCAACACAGATGAACTTTCAAGTTAAGTTCTTTTTTTCTTGATCTCTGATTGACAGTTTTTAAGGAAGAGGACAAGATGACACTGAGGACTGGGAGGAAGACCTAACTTATCCTAAGTCTAACACTGACTTCCTGACACTGGGTTGGGATTTTGTGTGCGCAAAAATTTGCACGTTAAAAACCTGCGCATTGAAATATGCAAATTAACTGATTCCCTGGGGATTTGAAAACTTTTTTGCAGTTTTAAACTTAAAGCTTGAAGAAGATAACACAAAATGAAATAAGTATCATATTGTTGCATTCTAGAGTACAATATCCCTTTCTGTAAATAGTTCAGAAGTTTTAAAGTGATTTTTTTTAATAATAAGTTTTAACGCGCCGCATCAAAGGTTGACATTTGCATGTGAAACAATCTGCTTGAAATGAAGCTTGTAAAATGGAGAAAAGCTTCAAGCAGTTATATTTTACGATACAAAATCTCACATTAGTAATTTTTCCATGTATTTGTGTCAAATCAAAGTGATTTTGAAATCTTCTGGATATTCAAAAAAATCAACCTATTCCCAAGGGACTTAGAAATCAGGGGCTTTTCAACCCAAAAATTCAGGTTACAGATGGAAAATCATATAATAGGGTCACATTTTCTGCCTAAGAATTTTTCCATGCACAACTTAATGGTTTAACGCGCAGATTTTTAAAGTCTGCGCAGATTTTTAACGCATAGAAAACCCGTTCCCCTTGTGAACGGGTTTTCTATGTGTACCAAGTTACAGATTTCCCCCCAGACTGTTTTCATGTAGCATTATTTTCTTAGATCCAAGAACCAACTAATTGTATTGATATTGCCTGAGATATGGTCTGTAATTGACTGAGTAATTTCACCCATCCATCCATCCCTGTCCTCCCACCATGCAAGTTGTTATTAGTGCTGATTATAAGAGGAGATAACACATCAGATTCAGACAGAGGTCAGTAGACTGCACAGGAAAATATCACCATTGGAGGCTAATAATGGGGTATAAGGCATGCACCTGATAGTAATTGGAAGCCTTATATTTTTGTACGAAAACCTCTAAGAAGCCCTTGTGGTGCTGTAACACCTGTACTTGCTCCAAGGTGAACAGTCAGTACAACACCTGATTCCCCAGGACGATTCTACCCTCATCGCACTGAGGCCACAACAAGTCAGTTTGTTGGTTCCCAGATTTTTAATATTTGCTTTTGGACAGACGAGGACGATGTGGCAATGCACTCAAGTTAGTAACTTGTATTAACAGTGCCACATACACAGCACAGACAGAAGGTAAAGGTAGTATTTTCTTTCACCTCCCCGACCGAATGTCAAGTACCCATTTTTACAGCTGGGTGAAGTGAGGAAGGTATTACAATGGCACTACTAGTGCAGGGATTGAAATACTTTTTTGTTGCTACATGCAAAATTGCAAGTTGGCAAAAAATTTTATGTGCAATTTGAAAAATTTACATGCAAAATACAAGTAGGCGGCGATGGCGACGAGTATCGCTAGCTTGAATCGGTGAATTTTGATTACATCTAGTAAAGTTACCAGAGAAAGTTACTGGCAAAAACAAGAAAGGATAAAGACACACGTCCATTTGTCTTTTTGTCTAAGAGTAGGGGGTCTAATTCCTCAGTATTTTTCCAATAGGCCAGGTATTTTCAACATGCAAGATCGCAAGTTCAGAATAATTTTACATGCAAATCTCAAAAATTATGTGCAAATTGCAAGTTAAGTATGTGTATTTTGAACCCTGCAGTGCCTTTCCCCCCCAAAAAAAAGAGTCTGAGGGAAAATCTGTTCCTTGGTAAACACAGTTTCAGGGAGTGAGTAGAGTCAGTTACAGGTTTTCTCCCAGACCTGCGTTTTCGTCTTGACCTACTTTAGAATTTTTGTTTGAAAATGTTGGTGAACCAAGAAATAAAATTGGTATGGCCAAATCATGCCTTGGCTGATTAATTTATCAATTTCTCAGCGATGAAGCAAAAATGGGCAGACCTGGGTGTCAATCAAAATATGCAGTCCAACCAAAAAGAGCAAAAATGCCAAACTGTAAAGTGTGCAATTCTATGTTAAGCTAAGGGCACAACCCGCCGTACGTACAAATGTGTGCTGTTTACGTGCCAAAACGTGGGCAATCTTTTGGGATCCGTAAGTGGTAAGTACCACCTCCGTACAAGTCATAGGGAATCCGACGGATTTTGGAGCACGCAGACACTCCGTAGAACTTTACGCGCAGGCTAAACTTTGTATGCCATCGGGCTGCGGATTCGCCCCCCTACGTGCCAGTACGGGCCACGCGCCTGCCCTGTACAGCCTGAACGTTTTTAGAAATATGTGGCGGACGTGGCCTAAAAAAAAAAACATACAGAGAAATTGCACGTACGGCTTGTTGTGCCCTTAGCTTTAATGATTTTTTTTCAATTCTTTGTTACTGTTTTCATGGAGGTGGGTGGGGTTAGGTGACCTGTATACTAACCTGAACATCTGCAGTTGTATACATGTGCTACATGTACATGTACACTCACTCACTCACATGTACAAACCCACTCAATAACTTGTGTAAACAAATAAACTAGTCTCGAGCTTGGAATACAAACATATCACATTGCCTTCCTCATAACCTTCAGTAAACAAACACATCATCCCTATGTAAACAAGTCAATCTAACAACAATGCAAGTTACCATCTTCTCTGACAGCTATACACCTGTGCCAGTCTGGAACTGTTACTTTCTTCCATCCCAACATCTACTTGGAGCATTCATATTCTAGTGTTCATGTAACCACCGTTACGTAAGAACACCTTATCCTGTCTTCAGTGTCTTAGCAAATAACTATAGCATTGCATGTGACCCGATTGTTGCTTCCGCATCCGATTTTCAATACATCTTTAGTTGAGATTTGCTCAAAATTTTTAACGACATCTGTACCCCTAACCCTGGCTATCAGATGACATAACACTGTAACTTGTATGTTGTATTTAAGCTCAGTCATTGTGAGCAACAGTGTCTTGAAAAACAAAATTTCACTTTTACTGTAAACTGACTTCAATATCAATGTACATCGCAGAATTCTGGCTGCTATTTTTGCGTTGCACACAAATGATATCTATGAACGTACCAAATTTGTGAGCACAAATCCATTGAAACGCCATCTCGTAGACTAGAATTATGTTGGTATTCTAAGAAATGCCCCCCACCCCCCGTCTTCCTACCCTTCAGTGTCTTGTCACTCAAATTAAGACGTGTCAGAACACTGATCACAGCTGCATGAAACACGCCCCTTCTAGCGACCCGACTGCAGATTTCACAACAGCAGAAACGCTGACATCTTGTTTCAGGGCCCAATTTTGTGTCTGAACCCCAGAAATAGGCATGATCCCATCCGGGCTGCTCGAATCTGGAAACAACACTCCCCAAATCTCCCTCCTCCCTGTTTTAGTTCCCCACTTGTAACATAATTATTTTGCAAACCGTCGCGAAGAAAGCTCCCTCCCTCCCTCCCAGCCCAGTCCGACCATCTCGGCTAGCTGCAGCTACAGAAGATGTTTCTGAGGCTGACTTGTTGTCGGGCCGTTTTCCTGGCCATGTTTTGGCTGTCTGGGAGGAGAAGAGCTGCCCAGAAATCCCCCATCCTCCGTCAGAAATAGCAAGATTTCAGCCCAGACGCCGCCACCAAAACTCGCGTCTTGGCGCAGAAACAGGCCGAGAATCCGGCCCCGGCGGCCCCTTACGAGGAATCTACGGGCTTGTACCTACCAGACCATCCCGTAGGCGCCTTCCCCGATGTACTGCAGGCCGCTGTAGCGAGGCCCGACCTCGAAAGTCTGCCCGCGGACAACCTCCACATTCGGTCTGCCAGCTCCCTCCGCCATTTTACCTGCTTCCTACCAGACGGCACGGCGACTCCTGATTGGTCCCGCGCCGTCACGTGACCGCAGATAGGTGTGGCGGCCACGGAATGTCACCTAACTCGACAGGCTGGAGATTTAGTGGGGCGGATTTATTAGGGCGGATTAACGGGGTGGATTAACGACAGGGATTAGTGATGACGTCGTTAACGAGCCAAATTTACAAGGGCTACTAAAAATGAAGTTGAACTGTGACCTTACTCGACAGCTAGGTTGGAGATTTACTGGGGTGGATTTAGTTGGGCGGATTAACGGGGTGGATTAACGGGGATTTATAATGACGTCGTTAACGAGCCGGATTTAGTCGGACGGATTTAGTCGGGTGGATTAACGAAGGGTAACTAAAAATGATGTTGAACTGTGACCTAAACTTGACAGACTGGATATTAAATCATATTTTAAAGGGCGGATTAACGGGGTGGATTAACGGGGATTTATAATGACGTCGTTAACGAGCCGGATTTAGTCGGGTGGATTAAGGCCCCGTTCATGATACAAAAAATGAAACGGTTCTATCGGTTAGGCCTGGAAATCCGACAGCAAACGACAGGAAACGGTTTGCATTTTGCGTTCACGATGCAAACTTGCAAACCGTTTCAGTTCCTTGAAAAGGCATGGTAATGCACGGAAATGCGACCTCTGACCCCTGAGGTTGTTGTGATCTTGCCCAAACTTGTACTTCTGTGTCAGATTGTTGGTCTTTGATCGAAATTGAACCAATGTCTTACTGTATTCGAAGCTGGGTTCTGTTATGACATTGAAAATGCCTCTGAAAACATTGTGGTCCCGATATATGCCATGCTATGACATTTCCACTGGATCTGCTGACACATTCCCCTTGCGATATCAGGAGTGCTGGCTCCTCACTCGACTAGGTGGCGGCCCGATAATAAAAACGAATTTTACAATTGAAAACACGGCCGAAACACCCGAATGACAGATTAAAAATTGTACTTTTCCCCCGTGGCGCCCTCAAATATGAACGCACATGCCCGGATGTTAAACGGATCGCGCCGCTTTTTGCGTTCATGATACAAATTCGCAATTCCGGATAAGGAAGAAACCGTTTCAATACTACCTCGCCAGGTGGTTCCGAACAAACCGTTTCCTATCGCTTCAGATCCGTTTCGGACCGTCCATGATGACAAAACTTATCCGTTTCAGCTGGCCTAACCGATAGAACCGTTTCATTTTTTGTATCATGAACGGGGCCTAACGAAGGGTAACTAAAAATGATGTTGAACTGTGACCTAAACTTGACAGACTGGATATTAAATCATATTTTAAAGGGCGGATTTAGAAGGGCAGTTTAACGGGATGAATTAACGACGCGGATTAGTGATGACGTCGTTAACGAGACGAATTTAGTCGGAGGATTAACGAGGGCTATCAGGGCTAATAATGATGTAGATCTGTGATCTAACTCGACAGGCCGGAGATTTACTGTGGTGGATTAAGCGGAAGTCGCC
>NC_049989.1:21655670-21666740 GCF_000003815.2 Branchiostoma floridae | reverse complement strand
ATGTTTTTGTTATCAAATTTACATTTTGTATACATTAAGTTGATTTTACTGTAGTTTTGATAATGTCTTAAGGGGGCACACACCAGTTTATTTGGGGGTTCAAATGGAGGCGGCACACCCTCAAGTCTAGCGACCATCTCTTCCAGGGAATTATCCTGAAGGAAAATAACTGTATATGGGGTGAGAGGATATACCTTCAGCTACAAGACCAACTGAGTTTCGATCCTTCAACTTCTCTAATTTTGAAAAATTATAGGGAAAAAACATTATTTTCATGTCAAAAATGATGCACAAAATCGGGCATTTTCGCATTGGATAAAACAGATGAAGAAGATGTTTCCCGGCAAGCACGACTGATACTGCCAGAAAGAGGAAAATCTAAAGACTAATCCAGCCAATTATAAAGAAAATTCTAGTACTACAGTTTTTTAATCATCCACGGCGCGCGGCATTGCAACTTTGCTTGACACAGCGCTTCAGAGGTAAATCTAGGTCACGGGCCTCTTTACATTCAGGCGTAGGGATATCGCGGAAGCAACGCGCGGACCAAAACACAATTTGCACCAAAAACACACCATTTCCTACGCTTTTCAGCCATGTAACCGTTTAATGTCATTTCGCAGGAAATAATGAGAAATGTCAACTCAAACTTGGGCCCTCGGAAGCCTTTCGTCACTTTTTGGTCGCGGACTACCACGGACCCCGGTCGCGGAAGAACTGGGGTGTGCACCGTTAAGTATATGGAGGGGGGGGGGGCAACTTGCCAAAGTGACCATGTATCTCTTTTGCATCCCTCCCAGCTTTCACATTATAGTGGTGATGAATTCAACCCTAACACTGATCCTGACTCTGACCCTAACCCTGACACTGACCCTGACCCTGACCCTAACCCTAACCCTAACCCTTACCCTAACCCTAACCCTGTCCCTAACCCTAACTCTAACCCTAACCCTAACTCTGGTTGTAGTAGTTAGTGTTCGTATACACAGGTTTATTTATTCAAATAAAAGCAACAAGTCTCACATGCCTCCTGGCAGCCGTTTACATAACTGAATTACAAAGATGTTTACAATGACGAGCCAGTATAATACAGTACATACAAATAGCAAACTTTGTGAACCACATGTTAAACCATTGGACTGGCGATAAACTGATAAAAATACTGCCTGATTAAGATATGATTTACGTGACCTTAAGATTAAGGTGCCAACCGTTTTGCTAATGAAAGGCATTGGTATTTAGATAAACTTCTAAAACTACCGCAACACGCCAACACATCAATGGTACTTCTATGTCTATGTATTCATGTGTGGGCCACGACACCAGCACACCGCTGCCTGTGACCCACGTGGATTGTACCGTTTGCAATTCTAATAAATCAAATCAATTCAAATCAAATCAGAGAGATTTCTAAAAACAAGTTTATAAGTCACTATAAAGTTGCATTGTATTGAAGAGTGTGTCTACTCAGTAGTATGTCTACTCAGCAATAGCCTACGGCTAGTTGGGCAGCCCTGGCTGTTTATAAACAGCTGAACAAATAAATAAATAAATAAAAATGTTCTACTCGGCAGTTGCCTGACCACTCCCGTACAGAATGCCGAAATCCTCCACAGTACCATTCGGTGCGGTGCTGATGCCGCGCGCCATGTTAGAGTGGTCAGTCTGCCGTCCGTACAGTTCAGAGGTGACCGTTTCTTGTTGATGAAGAGCGTTTGCATCTGCTGCTGCATACAGCCTTTCTTCCGTGCCGTTCGCGTCTATCTCACAAGGATCTGCAGCGACGGTGCTGGCTGAGATTGCACTCGCATCATGCTCACTTGCCACGAAAGTTCCACGGTTCCCGTCCGAAGCTCGTTCGTAGAGCGAATTTCCCGCTGCTACACCATAAGGCATTATTTCTTCACCGGTTTCGGCATTCCCGATTTGAAAAGCAGGTTGTTCAGATGGTCCTTCCAGCACGGCGTGGGCTACATTGTGCTCACGGAACGGTAGAGGGGGCGGCGGTGCAGAGGGAGAGTGATGTTGGCCCTCCTCATCTGCATCTGACGCGTTGTCGTAGTGATGAACCTGAGCTTCTGTCGTACCGACAGTGTACACTGTGGTGGTTCCCATTTCCATCGCAAACCAGTGAGATTCTCGCGACCTCAGACGCCGAAGAGGAAAGGCGTTCGGGTCCGATTCTCTTTCTGTTGAACCCCCTGTGACCTCGGGCAGGGTGTGCCGAGGGCCGCAAACGCCCATGGCTTGTGCACCCATGTTTAGTGTCGCACCGGCGGTGGGGCGGTTGTCTTCTCTACTAGCTCCTCGTTTTCTCCAACAAACTAGTGCGATGGGAAAGAGTATCATAAGAATGGCAACAACAGTTATAATAGGAATGATAAATGAGATGGAGGGGTTATCCTGTGAGTTGGCCACGACACAGAACTTCTGATGAAAGGACGGCTTGAAAGCTAACCAGTAGGAGCAGCAGGACTTGTTCGTGGAACCCTCACAAATGTCTGTTTCGTTTTCGATACCTCGCGGTGAGAACGTTTTGGACGGAGGGATTGTCGTGCTTTCTTTCTGGTCCTCCTTCCGTCGCCAGTCGAGACACAGCAGCAGGTCCATATGGTGGCTTTTCGTGCCACTGACCATTTCACTTGTGTACCGGCCCGAGTTCTTCGCCGTGAAGTTTTGAATGTCCAGCTTTTCGGTCAGAGGCCTGACGACATAGCGGCCTGTCGGGGTGTACCACGTGTAGTGCTCCAATTCATGGTTGGGTCTGGCCAGCTGCACCAAAGGCAGAGCTACAGAATGATGCTCAGTGACGTAGTTGGTGCTGGGAATAACACCAAAGTATTTGTGCCGACTTTTCATGAAAAAAACATTTTTGACGATGGGGCGGTTCAGTTCAGGATCAGTGTCGATGGCGTAAAATCTTCTCACGGGCCACGAATCCATGTCAGCAACGTTTATCATATCCTCCCGGGTGACTTGTTTCTCCGGACAGCGCAAAGGGTTCCCCTCCAGCTGGTAAGAAGCGGACGGGTGTGCGGATTTTATATCTCCGGGGATCTGACTGATACTGTTGACCATGAGTGACACTAGTAACAGTTGTTTACTGGGGATGAGCCCGATGGCCTGTGCCGGGAACATGGACAGACGGTTCCCGGCCAGACCCAGGAACTGCAGGCTGGCCAGTCCGTGGAACGCGCGCTCCGATATGGCGGAGATCAGGTTGTTGGAGAGGAGCAGATTCCAGAGCGCCGCCAGGTCGGAAAATATGAAGTCGCGAAGGGAAACGATGTCGTTCTGGTCCGATTCAGGACACGAAGTTCGCACAGGCCTTGGAATGTTCGCGAAGATAAGTTGTTTACCCTGTTGTTGTCTACAGACAGAAAGCGTATGTGCCGAGTTGTGTTAAAGGAGCCGAGGTGGGATATTTTGTTGCTTGACAGCTTGACAGTGAAGGCGTCCGGTGTGATGGAGTCCATCGGAACGTGCTGTAAGTCCCGGCCGGTGAAATCAACCATCTTCCCTATGGCAGTAGTCAGCAAAGTGCACATGACAAAGGAAGTCACAAATTCCATTTTCTGAAATATGACCATGAAAGAACGAACAATAAGTACACATAGATATTGAAGTTTGCCTGCGGGGATGAGCACAACATTGGATAGCAAAATCCAATTCATTGTTAGAAAGGACCGTAAGTTAGCTGGCAGAAATAGACAGCATATAAGGAAAAGGTCACGATTTTCCCTATCAAGCTTTGCTTGTAGAGCAACATAAATGGCTTTAACAAAATCTACTGGCATGATAATCAGCGGTAACGGGCATCTGGCTACCGGGAGTTGGACGTGCTCTCTACGGGGTCATCAGGAGCTCTCTGCCGCACGGGTCAACTATGACACACTTTAGTCGGTTTATGTGGTTGGCTGAAAAATATGCTAGGAGTCAGCTTCAAGCCGAGGCCCGGCAAAGAATCTTTGCGGCTGCCAAGGCAGTTCTTCTGAGGGCTTCAGATCATGAAGCACTCAGGGGAGGTGTCATGTCATGCAGGGTTTCCTACCCTGGGAACCAGACTTTTAGCCAGGACCGACGCTGCGCTACCCTGGGAGCCAGACAGGACCGGGTAGCTAGCGAGTTTTGTTCGGGGAGCCAAGGCAGTCAGCCCGCCGATCTCACATAAGCGCTCCGGGGAGTTTAAGCCTGAAGGAGTTATCGGAAAGGGCAGGTGGACCTCATTGAGCTTAAACTCATCGGGCGCTAATAGTAATAGGAGATCGGGTTGGCCTGACTGTCTTTGGCCACCGAATAAACTGTCCTAGCTGCCCGATCCTGGCTGGCTCCTAGGGTAGACCGACTCAGAATCTGTTCAACAGCCACATGTGGTATATCTTCCCGAGGACCTTAGATAAGCACTCCGGGGATTTGTCGTGCCGGGGCCTCATCTAGGGTCCTCGGGAAGACCTGCGTTGGCTGCCGAACAGATTCTCTGCTGGTCCTGGCTAAAATTCCGGTCTTCAGGGTAGTACTAGTACCAGTAGTTTGTCAGCATGGCTACACGTGCCCGGAGTTCTTATCTTACTATAAGGTCATCGGGAATATCTGCCTTGGCTGTCGAACAGATTTTCCTCCGGGCTGTTCTAGAGTCTGGCTCCCAGGGTAGCTGATCAAAAGTCCAAATCCGTTGAACCACTACCGAGTGCCAAAGTTAACCCCAGCGGCGGAGCTCTCCCAGTGCTCCGAGGAGAGTTCGCTCGCTCCCCGATAGACAATGCCAATGTCAGGATAAGCCATCATTGGCTTTAAGTAATTGCTTTATGTTTATGATGTTTCACTTTGATATTTCACGGTCGAGTAACTTGACTTCAGATTTCTAGTATTTCTGACACAACATAGATCTAGATGTCTAACTAATCCGCAAGTTTAACCTGGCATCCGGTCTACCGTGGATTGGTCGGGGTTTCTTCGGGACAGGAGAAGCTTTCCTCCGCCGGGGTAATCTTTAGCACCCGGTAGTGGTTTTACGCTCTAGGAGTTTAAGCCACCTTCTGCCCAACACTCTAACTGGGTGCAAAAGACTACCCCGACGGGTGAAAGCTTCATATTCCGAAACAGCAACCAATTTACGGTAATGCTATGTAACCAAATCTACAGTGTGTGCCAGGTAACTGAAAGTCACTTACCGATATTGAGGACTGAGTTGACTTCGGTCCGCGTCTGTCTCTCTCTCGGCTTGCCAGTGTGCGGTGCTTCCTCTGCCGGGTAGGAAATTACATACATTTTCAACAACATAAATTGTTATTAAGAACATTTGCATGCAGCAAGCTCTCCCCCGCGATCGTCATTGGTAAAAAAATATCGCGTGACTTTTGTTTTTAATATGAACCCTTTCCTGATTGACAAGTCTGTCGTGTGTTGTTCAAAGTTTACTATGAAACAGTTCCTGACTGACAACGTACCTGATTGTCAAGTCTGTTATGTAGACAATGAAGTTCAGGGCCCGGAGTGTTGCCGGTCGGGCCTCAAGTTCTACCGGTGAAGCTTAAAAGCCTGTGGTGTCGCCGGTTAACGGATAGAAGCTTTTAATGTTTCTTCTTGAGAAGCTTTTAATGTTTCTTCTTGAGAAGCTTTTAATGTTTCTTCTTGAGAAGCTTTTAATTTTTTCTTCTTGAGAAGCTTTTAATGTTTCTTCTTGAGAAGCTTTTAATGTTTCTTCTTGAGAAGCTTTTAATGTTTCTTCTTGAGAAGCTTTTAATGTTTCTTCTTTAGAAGCTTTTAATGTTTCTTCTTTAGAAGCTTTTAATGTTTCTTCTTTAGAAGCTTTTAATGTTTCTTCTTTAGAAGCTTTTAATGTTTCTTCTTTAGAAAGTTTTAATGTTTCTTCTTTAGAAGCTTTTAATGTTTCTTCTTTAGAAAAGTGGGTAGTAAAAGGGAGCAGAGGAAGAAATGTCATACCCGGACGGCGGACTGGCTGATTGGAAAGAAGGGAACAAACCGTCTTGTGTGACGAACTTGAGTGATAGTCAGGTTATGTTATGTTTTCCTTTCACACGCGATGATAAAATAAGCGATTTTATCGGATGGAGGGCTGGTGCACAGGAAGTTCAATAAAGAACTTGCCATGACTTTAAAAATGGTACATGCTGCTTTCTGTTTAGCACTCAGCATTCTGGAAAGAGTATGGAAGTTAAACACACACCACTACCAGTGGACTAGCCAGTGCTGTAGTGATTGCACAAAGTTGTGTCACCTGCCCAGGGCTACTGAAACGGAGATGAGCCGCTCTAGCCTATGCGCCATCAGGCGCGGGAATGAACTTCCCTTTACCCGCTTCACCGGCGACACCGAGGCTTCACCGGTAGAACTTCAGGCCCGACCGGCAACACTCCGGGCCCTAACTTATTGTCTACATAACTGACTTGACAATGAGCTACCATTGTCAATCATGCACTGCTTTATTGTAAACTTGGAAAACACACGATATTTTCTAACCAATGATGGTCTACGGGGAGGGGGGGGGGGGTTGGCTTGGTGCCTTTAAATGTACCGTTATATGACAAATAGAATATGTCTTTCCTACCCGACCAAGGAGGCATCGCACACTGGCAAGCTAAGAGAGAGAGAGAGAGAGAGAGACAGACAGACCCGGACCGAAGTCAGCTCAGTCCCTGCACAATCGGTAGGTAACATCCATTCTACCGTTGCTTGGCCCAGCCTCCCTTCGGGCAGATGACGCTTTCTTGCCGCCGGGTTGATGTTTCGTAGCCGGTAAGAGTTTTGGGCGGGAGGTAGCCAAGATTCCTAGCGCGTAAAACTTCTACCGGGTGCTGAAAGATTACCCCGGCGGTGGAAATCTTCTCAGATCCCGGGGAAACCCCGACCAATTCACGGTAGACTGGATACCAGTTTAAACTTGGGGATGAGTTAGTATAGTGGTGTATTCCACTGTGAAATGTATTGTAACACAGAACATCATTCGGAAGCAATAGTGATGGCTTATCCTGGCATTGTCTACCGGCGAGTGAGAGCGAACTCTCCTCGGAGCACTGGGAGCGCTCCGCCGCCCAGGTTAATTTTGGCACTCGGTAGTAATCAGGTACTAGTACCCTGGGAGCCAGACTCTAGCTAGGCCCGGAGGAAAATTAGGTCGACAGCCAAGGCAGTTCTTCCCGGGGAAAAGTAGCTAAAAGTCCGGTTCCCATGGATACAAACTAGCCCCTGCATGAAACCTCCTCTAACGTTCTCGAGAAGAACAGCGGGCCTTAGTTACCGAACAGATTCTACCCTGGGAGCCAGACAGGACCGGGTAGCTAGCGAATTTTGTTCGGGGAGCCAAGCCAGATCTCACATTAACGCTCCGGGGAGTTGAAGGGCAGGTGGACCTTATCGGGCTTAACAGCATATTGTTGCAACAGCAATTTTCCAACGTCCGAATCAGGTATTCGAATTTTCGATCGCGCCGCACTCGGCGTGTGCAGAGTATGTTCGTATTATTCGATGACAGCCTATGTGTTAAAACTTAAAACTCTGTGTGATACGTATTTTTATCACACGGTCCGGAACAATTGCATCGAACGTTATCGCGGCCCAGGAATGACATGGATTCGGCCGTACCGCGTCGATTGGTCCAACAGGGGGTATGGCTGTTATTACGAGGGGTGATCAATAAGTATTATCTTATATAAATGTGTACCAAAATTCAAATTATTGTGATCATTATGTTGCAGGCGACACCCAGTAACGTTAGGTAAGTTATTACGACAAAAAAGGTGGACAATTGATCTGCAACCTGAGGTGTGAGATCAAATTGTCTGATCACACTTCACCCTTCTTTTTCTCCCCACTTACCTTCTAATTTAGAAAAAAAAAACGAATGCCTGGAAAGTAATGACTCCAATGATTTGAAATTTGGAGGATATTGATAAAAGACTTCATACTATGAAGTTTCGCCTGAAAATCTGAGTTGTGCTTGTTATTTCTTGGTGAGGCCGAAAACTTATTGATCACCCCTCGTACCTCGGGTGATACGGAATACACCATGTTGTATTCTAAATATATTTATTGTTTGTTCTTTTGTGGTCGTAGGACACCTTTGTCTGCCGCTGACGCGATACAGAATGGAATTCGTGACTTCCCTTGTCATGTTGATTTTGCTGACCACTACCGTTGGGAAGACGGTTGATTTTACCGGCCGCAATTTCACTCACGTCCCAATTGACTATATCACAGTAGACGTCTACGCTGTCAGGCTGTCGGGCAACAAAATATCCAACCTCGGCTCCTTTAACACAACTCCACGCATAGGGTCTCTGTTAATCGACAACAATAGGGTAAACAACTTATCTCCGCGAACCTTCCAAGGCATGTGCGAACTTCGGCATCTGGATCTGAACAGAAACTACATCGTTTCCCTTCGCGACTTCATATTTTCCGACCTGACGGCGCTTTGGAATCTGCTCCTCTCCAACAACCTGATCTCCGCCATATCGGAGCGCGCGTTCCACGGGCTGGCCAGCCTGCAGTTCCTGGGTCTTGCCGGGAACCGTCTGTCCGTGTTCCCGGCACAGGCCATCGGGCTCATCCCCAGTAAACAACTGTTACTAGTGTCACTCATGGTCAACAGCATCAGTCAGATCCCCGGAGATATAAAATTCGCACACCCATCCGCTTCTTACCAGCTGGAGGGGAACCCTTTGCGCTGTCCGGAGAAACAAGTCGCCCGGGAGGATATGATAAACGTTGCTGACATGGATTCGTGGCCCGTGAGAAGATTTTACGTCATCGACACTACTCCTGAACTGAACCGCTCCATCGTCAAAAATGTTTTTTTCATCAAAAGTCGTCATAAATACTTTGGCGTTCTTCCCAACACCTACTACCTCACTGAGCATCATTCTGTAGCTCTGCCTTTGGTGCAGCTGGCCAGACCCGGCCCTGAATTTGAGCACTACACGTGGTACACCCCGACAGGCCGCTATGTCGTCAGGCCTCTGACCAAAGTGCTGGAGATTCAAAACTTCACGGCAAAGAACTCGGGCCGGTACACAAGTGAAATGGTCAGTGGCACGAAAAGCCACCATATGGACCTGCTGCTGTGTCTCGACTGGCGACGGAAGGAGGACCAGAAAGAAAGCACGACAATCCCTCCGTCCAAAAAGTTGTCACCGCGAGGTATCGAAAACGAAACAGACATTTGTGAGGGTTCCACGAACAAGTTCTGCTGCTCCTACTGGTTAGCTTTCAAGCCGTCCTTTCATCAGAAGTTCTGTGTCGTGACCAACTCACATGAAAAACCCTCCGTTTCATTTATCATTCCTATTATAACTGTTGTCGCCATTCTTATGATACTCTTTCCAATCGCGCTAGTTTGTTGGAGAAAACGAGGAACTAGTCGAGAAGACAACCGCCCCGACGCCGGTGCGACACTAAACATGGATGCACAAGCCAAGGGCGTTTGCGGCCATCGGTACACCCTGCCCGAGGTCACAGAGGGTTCAACAGAAGGAGAATCGGACCCGAGCGCCTTTCCTCCTCGGCGTCTGAGGTCGCGAGAATCTCACTGGTTTGCGATGGAAATGGGAACCACAGTGTACACGGTCGGTACGACAGAAGCTCAGGTTCATCACTACGACAACGTGTCAGATGAAGATGAGGAGGAGGGCCAACATCACTCCCCCTCTGCGCCGCCTCCCCCTCTACCGGTCCGTGAGGAAAATACAGCTCACACCGTGACTGCAAACGTGCTGGAGGGAGCATCTGAACAACCCGCTTTTCAAATCGGGAAAACCGAAACCGGTGCAGAAATAATGCCTTATGGAGTAGCAGCGGGAAATTCGCTCTACCAACGAGATTCGGACTTTACTCTTGGAAGTCTTTTTAGTGAGCAGGCGAGCAACGCTGCAGATTATTGTGTGACAGGAGCGAGCAAACTGGGAGAAAGATTTCACACTTTAGCCGAGGCAAACGTACTTTATCAACGAGATTCAGCTCCGAACCGTAGAGCAATCACAGACGAGCACGCAAGCAGCGCCGCTGCAGAAACAAACCAAACGGAAGAAACACTTCATACTACAGCGGAGGAAAACATACTTTATGAACGACAACGAGCTATGCCTCTGAACCGTAGAGGCCTCTCAGTTGAGCACGATGCAGGCAGCGTAGCTCACTGTGAGACGGGTGCGCACCAAACGGAAACTGTCACCGCTGAGTTGTACGGACGGCAGACTGACCACGCTAACATGGAGCGCGGCATCAGGGCGACTTCGCACGATTCTGAGGAGGATTTCGGCATTCTGTACGGGACCGGTCCGGCAACTGCCGAGTAAACAAAGCACTAGGACCGCCTCTTTATTAATTTCTGTTCTTTATTTAAATGACATCACAACTACAATGTTGCATCACAACAATAATATAGTGGATAGGGGCAAACAGATGTTTGGTTTCGTCAACTTGGTAGAATAGCATGCTAGAGATGATCATGATCCATAAAAACTTTTAGTTCATAAGGCAACCGTGGAGTCCAAATCCGGCAGGAAACCCCGCGAAAGGATAAAACTTGTTTTGAGGCAAGGGAGAGAGATTTTATTGTTTTACACTTGATCGGCGATCGGGTTTCCATCATTATTTCGTCTGAAAGGAATACCTTGATGTTTGATGCTGATTAACAATAATGAAAAAATTAACAACAACAACTATTTTCTTATTTCATACACCTAAGTGCTGTAGAAAAATTCCCATTCCTAATGCAACCGGACAAACCATCGATCATAAAATATATCTGTTCTTTTATCTCCACTATAACAGAAAATCAAAAGTAGAAGTTGAATTTATCCAACGATAGTTTCATTTTGTATCTGTTAACTGAATCGTTTATGAAGGTTAGACATCCAGGTAAGCAATATTCAAATACAATTCAATCTCTACAACTGGATAAAAAACGCGATATTTACTTCCGGACGTTTCGAGTGACATCCATCACTCTTCTTCAGCAAAAGCAGAATGAACTAGTCAGAACAATTCAATACCAGTACAGCTAACTAGAAAAACTGGTTTAACCACTAAATCGTAGGATCATATGGGACC
>NC_049989.1:21651286-21655570 GCF_000003815.2 Branchiostoma floridae | reverse complement strand
GGATTCCATCATCATTTCGTCTGACAGGAATGCCTCGATGTTTGATGCTGATAAACAATAATGAAAAAAAAAAAATTATTTTCTTATTTCATACACCTAACGTTAAGTGCTGTAGAAAAATTCGCATTCCTAATGCAATTGGACAAACCATCGATCATAAAACATATCTGTTCTTTTATCTCCACTATAACAGAAAAGCAAAAGTAGAAGTTGAATTTATCCAACGATAGTTTCATTTTGTATCATTTTTTTGCGACAAAATGGAAGGTGAATATCTCTCCTGGGGAAAACATCATTATCTATTTACAAGGAAGATTTGTTACCAATTTTCCAACAAAGTCTCTTGTCCTTTGCAGTCCTTGTACAGTGAGACAGACGAGAGCTCTACGCGCCTTTCAAACATTGGTGCGAGGACTCACCGCCAAACTCCGGTGTGAGAACGTCGTAAGGTCAGGGGTCAATTTCAGAGATTTGGCGCCAAAATCCGGAGTGTGTCCGACATTCTACTTTTCCTGGCCGTAAAAACCTGTAACAACCATGTCAGGCGGAGGGGAACATCGGAACCTGCCATGGTAAGTGTTGTGTTTTTGTCCAGCCTATGGGGTGGTGGTGTTTACTTTGGGGATTTTACGTACGAGAAACTTGCAACTGTAGCAGGGTAGGTCGTGAAGGGGGAGGGGGGCAGTCATGTGCATGAACGTTGAAATACTAACGTTCAGGCTTCGCAGCAGTGTAACGTTTTTCCTTCTGATTTGAAATTCAACTTGCAAATTTAGAAAAGTAACGGGTGCCTTTCTCAGCACTGGAACACCAGCGGTCGTCAAATCCTGCAAAAAATGCTGCTAAATCCCAGAACTACAAAGCTGGAATTAAAAATTAAACCACAGAACACAGTGTATCAAAGAAACAACAACTCTTTATTCGAAGAGGCATATATTGGACGTCTTTTTCATCATAGAAGACTCAGTTGAAGTTGTCAATGTTTGATATATCAAGAACGATCAAAGAAGCAATAAAAGGTATATTATGTCCATGTATGGCTCCAAGGACTGTGAATCATGATGTATGACGGTGATCAGGTGAAGAGAACTCATCAGGCCAATTTGGCAACATTAGGACGCTGTGTTTCCTCAGTATTCATAATCTCCGTTTATTTGCTGTCGTCAGTGCTGTTTGTTTGTTTGTTTATGTAAGTTTTGGAGGAGGAGGTTGGTTTAAAGGACTACAACCTGCTACCCGCCATGCTAGATAGAGATGCATGGTTAGACATTGTTAATGGCACCTCATATGAGGATGAACTGAACTGAACTGTGTGTTACAGGGTAGAGAAGTACCGCCCCAAGGAAATGACGGAGCTGATCTCACATCAGGACATCATCAGCACAAGTACGTCTGTATCTGTATCTGTATCTGTATCTATATAGCCGGTATAACCGCCATTCGGCGTAACACACCAGCTCCAACGTCATTTTTGTCTCCGGTCATCTTGGAGTTTTAGGAACACAACTGTATCATTTTGGTCTCTATGGAAACGATCCAGCTTACCTACAGCTGTTCTAACAATCTAAGCTTGTAGTCTTAGGCCTAGGAAAAAAAAAGTTGTGTTTCCTGTTTCCCTACCTATCCAAAAAAACCTGCCGACCCTAGACTTTTTTTTGGGGTGGGCAGAGGAGTCACAGTTTCCAGTTAGAATTTTTATTCAGCCTGCTTCCTATTGAAGCAAAAACACTGCTTGTCCTATCTAATGAAGGATAAATGTATCTATTGTGCACAAAATTAAAGTTTGACATTAAAAGAGAAGTGTCCTCATGCACTTCAGTTTACTTTGTTCGACTGTATTGTAATATGTATTACTAGAGTTTTGGCCAGCCTAAAAAAAATTACAAGAAAAAAAAGAAGATAATCCCTACCTACCAACCCTAATTTTTTCATGAATGAAACAGGAAACACAACATTTTTTTTCCTAGGCCTTACTAAGAGTAAGACTTAACAGGAAACTGTAACATCATGAAACAGTTACAAACAGATATATAATTGTAAGTATACTTGGCAGCCATACAAGTATGTGAATGTTTAAAACACACCCGAGTCAGCGACAGATGTGACCATATTCTCGTTCTGATTTGATGATGACCCGTTGCCATGGTAACCCCAGTCCAGCGTTTCCTTGACGAGGACCGCCTGCCCCACCTGCTGTTCTACGGCCCGCCGGGTACAGGGAAGACGTCCACCATCCTGGCGTGCGCTCGCCGGCTGTACGCCGACAGGGAGTTCAACTCTATGGTGCTGGAGGTGAGAGGTCGGAGGTCGTATCTTACAAATAATTATGATGGAAACATGGAAAAAAGGGTTGGGGTCAGGGTTGTTGACGTAGAATCTGAAAGTTCTGGGTTCGAATCCCTAGCAGACTATTTCCTCACTCTTCAGACAAAAAAGCGTACAAACTGTGTAAAAGAATTCTCCTTTATGATATAGTTGTGGTGACATTTGGAGACCAGTGCGGTTTTGGTATGTCAGCAGACTGACAAAAGGAGACCTGGCTCAATGATATATTCCACCCACCTGATGAAGTTATTTTCGGAAGTACAGAAACCCGACTCCTGAGCTTATGCAGGTTCATCAGGTGCAGACGAACATCTCAACTCCAACTCTACCTGTAATTTTGAGTCCTACCATTTCAGTCAGTTAATTGATGACCAGAAAGTGAGACAGCTAAGTCTTGTATTGTTCCAGCTCAACGCCTCAGACGACCGAGGAATTGGGATTGTGAGGGGACCAGTCCTGCAGTTCGCCAGCACAAGGACCATATTTAAGTAAGTCTTATTTTATTCATTTATTGGACAGGGCTGCCCAAGTAGTCTGTAGTTATTGCAAAGGGCTTGTCTTAAGTATCACACGCAAGAACTACATTCACGTAAGTGCAAAAAAAATGGATGTTTTTTAAGTTTTTTTCCGTCGCAACATAAAATTTCTGTTCCAGGACAGAAGGACAGGTCCTGGAAACAGCCCTGCACCTTTTAGGAAGTGTGTCTATAGAATCGTTGTTTTTGACAAACCAAATAATGTGAATATTTTTGTTCCAGACGAGGGTTCAAGCTGGTTATCCTGGATGAAGCTGACGCCATGACTGGAGACGCACAGAACGCGCTCAGGAGAGGTTGGTGGCTTTCTGAGACCTCATCATTTTCATCTCTTTACTTTCAGACATTTTTGGTAATTTGGTAATTGAACTAAAATACATCCAAGAACATTAGGCAGCTGGGAGGAAAACTTGAATTTGACTATGGTCTCTCTCTGAAACGGTGTGTAACAACTAACAAGGTACAGTTGTACTCAATGCTACAGTTTCGTTGTCACACCAAGAGCTGTATAGCAGCTTAGGTAAATGGGTGAAGTCTGCCATCCCTGATTGTCCTGTTGTGTTTGTCCAGTTATGGAGAAGTTTACAGAGAACACGCGGTTCTGTCTCATATCTGTAACTACCTAAGTAAAGGGGTGAAGTCTGCCATCCCTGATTGTCTAAGTAAAGGGGTGAAGTCTGCCATCCCTGATTGTCTAAGTAAAGGGGTGAAGTCTGCCATCCCTGATTGTCCTGTTGTGTTTGTCCAGTTATGGAGAAGTTTACAGAGAACACACGGTTCTGTCTCATCTGTCACTACCTAAGTAAAGGGGTGAAGTTTGCCATCCCTGATTGTCTAAGTAAAGGGGTGAAGTCTGCCATCCCTGATTGTCCTGTTGTGTTTGTCCAGTTATGGAGAAGTTTACAGAGAACACACGGTTCTGTCTCATCTGTCACTACCTAAGTAAAGGGGTGAAGTTTGCCATCCCTGATTGTCTAAGTAAAGGGGTGAAGTCTGCCATCCCTGATTGTCCTGTTGTGTTTGTCCAGTTATGGAGAAGTTTACAGAGAACACACGGTTCTGTCTCATCTGTCACTACCTAAGTAAAGGGGTGAAGTTTGCCATCCCTGATTGTCTAAGTAAAGGGGTGAAGTCTGCCATCCCTGATTGTCTAAGTAAAGGGGTGAAGTCTGCCATCCCTGATTGTCCTGTTGTGTTTGTCCAGTTATGGAGAAGTTTACAGAGAACACGCGGTTCTGTCTCATCTGTAACTACCTAAGTAAAGGGGTGAAGTTTGCCATCCCTGATTGCCTAAGTAAAGGGGTGAAGTCTGCCATCCCTGATTGTCTAAGTAAAGGGGTGAAGTCTGCCATCCCTGATTGCCCAGTTGTGTTTGTCCAGTTATGGAGAAGTTTACAGAGAACACGCAGTTCTGTCTCATATC
>NC_049989.1:21597659-21650423 GCF_000003815.2 Branchiostoma floridae | reverse complement strand
CACGGTTCTGTCTCATCTGTAACTACCTAAGTAAAGGGGTGAAGTCTGCCATCCCTGATAGTCTAAGTAAAGGGGTGAAGTCTGCCATCCCTGATTGTCCTGTTGTGTTTGTCCAGTTATGGAGAAGTTCACAGAGAACACCAGGTTCTGCCTCATCTGTAACTACCTAAGTAAAGGGGTGAAGTCTGCCATCCCTGATTGTCTAAGTAAAGGGGTGAAGTCTGCCATCCCTGATTGTCCTGTTGTGTTTGTCCAGTTATGGAGAAGTTTACAGAGAACACGCGGTTCTGTCTCATCTGTAACTACCTAAGTAAAGGGGTGAAGTCTGCCATCCCTGATTGTCCTGTTGTGTTTGTCCAGTTATGGAGAAGTTTACAGAGAACACACGGTTCTGCCTCATCTGTAACTACCTGTCCAAGATCATCCCTGCTATCCAGTCCAGGTGCACCAGGTTCAGGTAAGCTGTGCTAGGAAGTCACACCTGTAGAACACCTGCCAAAGCTGCATGTGTATAAGTTAACACTTGTCAAAGCTACATTCACAGAATAAGCCTAAGTATAGGATCCAGATATCTCATATGGAAAATGTGTGTCTCAAGTTTTCACTGTGTATCTTACAAAGGAATGATGTGGCATATGTGATGTTTACATGTATGTTGCACATAGGAATCATATATCTTTTTTTTCTTTTTAAAAAAAAAAATATTTATTGTATTTTGAATAAACAGAAATAACAGAAGAATACATAATGACAATAGAGATGGAGACAATAACTGAGACAAAACATAAACATAAGCCACGGACCCAAAAATAGATAACAATAAGGAATCATATATCTTAGTTGAAGGTGTATCTACCCTGTGTCTTACATAGGGATTGTTTATATTCAATGGGAACTATGTGCCTTACATGCATCTGTACATGATAAACTTCATCTGTATTCTGTGCCCAGGTTCGGCCCGCTTGGTGTGGATCAGATGTTGCCCAGACTGGAGCACGTCATCCAGGAAGAAAAGTGAGGTTTACTGAAGCATGTGTTGGTGCAAAACAAACAAACAAACAAACAAACAAACAAAGCCGGGCAGGAACAATGGCTAGTGGCATTGCCGGGGCTATTCAGGAGCCCATGTAGTTAAATCTGTCATTTTAAGGAATAGGGTAGTTGGCTCGGGTAGTTGCCATGGCTCCTGCTTTAAATTCATCTCCATCCCCCCATTATTCTGGAGCCTATATTGTCAAATTTCCTTGTCAAATCTGTCATTTTATCCTCAGGAATCTACATTTCCGTCTATTTCATTGTCTATCTATTTTTTTTGGGGTGTCAATAGTGACCTCTTTGCCATGAACTGACGACTACACGAATATATGTTATCAATGTATTAGGCCTAGGAAGAAAATGTTGTGTTTCCTGTTTCAGTCTTGAAAAAAATAGGGTAGGTAGGAAGGGACTATTTTGTATAGAAATTAGTTTTAGACATGCCATAGGGGCATGTTTGGGCATGACGCACCCGCCATGACACATGAGTCAGGGTAGAAGGAACCCCTTGCATCCTTGATCGGAAGACGGAGACGGAAACTCCAAACAACAAATCTGCATCTGCTGGGGCCGTCTTACACGTTGCATACAGTTGCCCCTGTGAGATTTAGTGCTGCAGTAGACGAGAGGGTGGAGAAGGGAGTGCACACCCCTCCTTCACCTTAAAAACCCACGTGCAGGCCAGGCAGACGGGTCGCCTTAAACCCGTCCGCCTACCATTGTCTTCCAAGACAGACAGTTTTAGACAACTTTAGCTTATTTCCCCCTCCTGTTAGATAAGACCACTGGTATTGAAGTGAAGTGACAGTACTGTTGTTCCAGAGTCGACGAAACGTAAAGTAAGACTACTGGGATTTAAGTGATGTTATAGTACTTCAACAGTTGTGTTGTGTTATTCCAGCGTGGATGTAACAGAAGATGGGAAGAAAGCGATCCTTCAGCTGGCTAACGGAGACATGAGACGAGTCTTAAACATCCTGCAGGTCAGACTCTTCTTAAGAACTTCCTTAAGAAGCTTGTAGGCATGATGATAGATACTGTAAATGCAGAAATGTTCGCGGTGGATTAATGTTCGCGGTTTTCGCGGCGACCACTTCACCGCGAACTTAGATCCACCGCAAAAAATTTTTCTATTGTGGTATTAGGCTGCAGTCTATGGTGTAACCGCGAAATTAAATCCACCGCGAAAAGTCCCTTTTCCCGCTACCACGAAATTAAATCCCTGCGAACTTAAATGCATTTACAGTAATGCATGGATAAATACATGTAAATACAAATGATAAGTCACGGGTGCTAAGAAGTTGATATTGCTTACCCTGTCAAACCTTGTTTGATCTTTCAAGTCCAAAATAGTGATTTGTTTATTCATTCACTGATCTTTAGAGTGGCTCCTTTGCTTTGTAGACAACATGGACAAATCCAACTAAAAATAAGTGTGTTAGAAAGGTAAAAATTCAATGCCTTGCTCATGTCCATTGGTCAATGCCTGCCATCTTGAATTTAGCTTATTTGCAAATGTTAATTAGGTAAAGGCACAATTGTGGACCTTGATTAACCGATGCGGCCATCACATAGTTTTCACCTTTACTCTGGCCTCAATCCTGATGTCTTCTTTCCTTTATTGCAGAGCACATCGATGGCCCACGATGTTGTGGACGAGGACAACGTTTACCTGGTCACCGGACAGCCGCTTCGATCTGACATCGCTAACATCGTTAACTGGATGCTTAACGAGAATTTCACAACAGCTTATAACAGTATCCTTTTAGTTTGAAAGTTCATCTGTGGTGTAGAAATTATAAAGCAAGATGTCAGTTTCAAGTTCACAGAATCTAGATCTGGACTCCCATGTGGCAGATTTCTCATTTCTGATAAAGACTGGAGTCGGACTTAGACGGTTGAAAATCTGGGTCCAATTTTTGTGTCCATTTTGTTACTGAACATTGTAATATGTATGTACGTGTCTTTTTTACTTTTTTTCTGCCACATTCATGTTGATAAAAAAATCCCTTCCTTATCATGCAGAATATTTTTGGTTGTTTTGCATTTTATCTATTTTCTTTAACATTTTTATTCCTAAATTTATACTTTCGTGCTTCTATTATACATTTACTAAGTGTCCTTTTGACTTTACTCTTTCACTGTCATCATGTCTTTAAGAAAACCCTTCCTTAACACTGCCCAGACATCTTTCAGCTGAAGGTGCTGAAGGGTTTGGCTCTGCAGGACATCCTGACGGAGGTGCACCTGTTCGTGCACAGAAGTAAGCAGATGTTGTTGTTGTTGTTGTTGTTGTTCCTGACGGAGGTGCATCTGTTCGTGCACAGAAGTAAGCAGATGTTGTTGTTGTTGTTGTTGTTGTTCCTGACGGAGGTGCACCTGTTCGTGTACAGAAGTAAGCTGGCACCGGATGGTGTTGTTGTTGTTGTTGTTGTTCCTGACAGAGGTGCATCTGTTCGTGCACAGAAGTAAGTGGGCAAGGAAATGGATAGATGGATAAATGGTTGAATTAGTCGACAAATGAACGAATGAATGAATGGTTGGTTCATTGAATGGATGGATGGATGGATGCAATAAAGAATGAAAATGAATGATAATGGGTAAGTATGCAGACAGATGAATGAATGACTGAATGAATGACTGAATGAATGAATGAATAAATGAATGAATGAATGAATGAATGAATGAATGAATGAATGACTAATATATGGATCAATGCAAAACCAAATTATCCTCATTTTTATGAGTCAATTGGATGAATGAGTGAATGAGTGAATTGTAATTGGATGAGTGAGACATTGGATGGAAGGACGGTTGGATGGATGGATAACAGTGAAAGGATGAATGAATGAATGAACGAATGAATGGGAAAATGGATGGATGAGTGATTGTAAGAATTGGGGGATGGACGGATGAAATATAAAATATATCATGATGTTTATTGTGTACAATTGCTGATTGTTTATTTGTTTGTTTACCCCAGTTGATTTCCCGATGGCTGTGAAGATGGTTCTGTTGCAGAAGATGGCAGATGTGGAGTAAGTTGTGCTTACCTTGTTGTATCTTCAGCAAATTGTGATGAACTAGAAAACCAATGAGCAGTTTGACATAGTACCGTGGTACAAACTTTTAAGGTTTGAATATGTTAAGTTTTTTTTCCTGCCCATTTTTTCCTTGATTTCCCCAAAACCTTTATCCAAAATATTTGTTGCGTGGATTTTTACCCAGACTAGAAATTTTACCTCAAAGTGTGGCTTTACCAAATTAATGTTGCCTAGTTACACAGGGCCAGATGGCGCTATGTCTTCCTGTTGCTTCAAACGAGGCCCAAAAGAGGACTGAGTGTAGCCTGGGTACCATCTGTTTTCTACCGGTGCTCCTTACACTCGCTACCCCTAAAAAATATGCGAGTGTAAGGAACCCCGGTAGAATACGCAGGGGTGCCTAAGCATTTGCGTGAACCCTATGAAATTCGTACGAATATTATGTGATACACACGAATCACTATGCGAAAACGCAGAATACTATGAAATTCGCACGAATCACTATGCGAAATCGTACGAATTTTATGAAATTTGCACGAATCACTATGTGACACACACGAGCCTTATGTGATTTGCACGATCCTTATGCAAAAACGGCGGCCGGGAGGAGGCATGATTTTGAGCGTTTCTACCCGAGATATTTATATTTCAAGGCATGGAATGGACATTTACCGTCGCAAAGATGTATTTGATAGCCTGTGAGCTACTGTTTAGCTTCATTTCGGCGTGTTACATCGTATTTTCAGTCGCCGAAGCGGCGAAGCCGCCATCTTGAAAATCCCGCTCCGTTTGTCATGTGACCCCGCCAGTGGTTGCGCAATTTCGCATAAGGATCGTGCAAATCACATAAGGTTCGTGTGTGTCACATAGTGATTCGTGCGAATTTCATAATATTCGTGCGTTTTTGCATAGTGATTCGTGCGAATTTCATAATATTCGTGCGTTTTTGCATAGTGATTCGTGTGTATCACATAATATTCGTACGAATTTCATAGGGTTCGTGCAAATGCTTAGGCACCCCTGATACGGATGGTACCCAGGCTAGACTGAGAGGGTGTTTTGTAGATAGAAGTAGATTGAACTGTGTCCATTTACAGTATTGTCCGCTGACAGTTGTGTGTTGTCTGTTTGCAGGTACCGATTGTCGGCAGGAACCAACGAGAAACTCCAGCTCAGTTCCGTGATCGCAGCTTTCCAGGTGGTCAGGAACGTGGCAGCGCAGGCGTAAACAACAACAACAAACAAGACAATAAACAAACAACAACAAGCCTCAACTTCAAGGCTCTTGGAAAGAACAGACGATGTTCTAGTGTGCAAAATGTATATACAATACATGTATAACGCTGTTTAGAGTAACACATTTGGAAAGATTCACCTTGTTATGAAAGCCTAATTGAATCGTACTGATTGATATTAACATTATGAATGACATCCTGTTATCATTGCTCTCATGATTGTACTGTGTCAGTCTTTTTTTTCAGACTTATCAGCACTTATACATGTATATGCTTAAAGATTTTGTATTGATATCAATAAAAATCATCCTTACCCTCTGTACTGTTTGTGCTTTGCTTTTGAGGAGGGGGGTAACCAAGACAAGGGCTTATCAACATGAAATGAAATTATGAAGTTTCTGACCTTGAGAGAAAAGATGATGTTTCCGACCTCTCCATGTAACCTGACATTGACCCTGCGGTGGCCTTCGGGCATAATTAAGTGGAGACCAGTTTGTCTGCACTCTCACTTTCACACGTGTAACGTTACAAGACTGACATGGCACGTGCAGGGACACTTGCTCCTGTGTCACACACCTGATCAGGCTGGCTTCCCAAGGAGCTGTAGGCCATAGAATAGTAGAGTTTTCTTTTACACAACCAGTTAACATTACCTGCTGACTTTTGATGTCTGTCAGACATCTTCTTCAGAGCTTCTAACTGGAGTTCTGCTTCTCTCTGCTATATATTGTGTTCTTGCTGGAAAAGTGAGACGTAACGTTATATATCGGCTACAGTGAGGCGAGAAGTTAGAAGCACTGAGGAGGATGTCATAGGTATGGAAACGTCAGCAGGTAATATTAACTGGTTATGTAAAAGAAAACTCTACTATCCTGTGACCTACCAACCTGATGAAATTACTTTCAGGAGGTTGTAGGGCTATTAAACCTCTCGTCCAAATATTCCTATGGAGTCCAAAAAATGATAATGAATCATAAGTGTTCTCTTTGACTTACCCTCAACTGTCTAGTCATGGTAGCACTCTAAGCGATGACTGTAACAACAGCAAACACGATACCACCACTAAAGTTAAAGAATTACGGTACTTTACTCTCTAACATCTGCTTGAAGATAACCTAGCGAGCTTGACCAGCAGTACAGCAGCGCCTCCCGCGTGCTTCTATTGCACTGCAGCCCTGACGTCATGATTGCTGCAGTACCATACCTGCCCTGAGGCGGCGCTGCTGCACGGTGACCCGGATGACCTGCGTCCTGCAGTTAAAAGTTGTGTCTTTGTGGTGAATCTCTCCGTACAACCGCCCAAACCGGCTTACTACGGCGCCAATATACAGGTTTGTAGCGGTTCACGTTACCTACAGGGTATATTAAGTGTTATAGGGTCTTATGAAGACCAGAAATGCCCCAAGATGCGCCGAAAAGACAGTGTCTTGTGCGTTGTTGAAAGGGACAGTCGTGTGTCAACACTGGAGACTTAATTTTTGGTGACCAACGCTAACAAGTGGTTCCGATACTTTCCTCAGGAGTACGGGAGTAAATACCGTTTCCACGGACTGTACAGGGGGTCAGGAGTACAGAACTGTGGATGACAGAGTTCTAACTGTTTGTATAGAGCCGAAAACACTGCATATTCAACAGTGCATGTCGTGGCTTAGCGAAGTTTGGCGCTAATTTCCACGTTACCAGATTGTAGCTAAGTTCGTGTAATGTTAATGTTCACGGGGCGGTTCTGTGGATGTTTCTAGCAGGTTGTTACAGTTTTTATCTCTCCCAGGGACTTTTGACAACAGTTTAGCTAACTGTTAACCAGTCTCTAACACGTGTACATGTAAATATAGACTATGAATAGTATGATCATCGATATACTGCCGTTACCGGCTGTGATTTGAAATGCAACAGTGTTATTTTTATAGACACGCTCCGTTTGAGTTTTAAATAGACTGGGAGAAATCAAAAAGCTCTCGTTAACAGACCTGTTGGTGAAAGGTCCTTACAGAAATAGAGTAACTCCTTAAAGTTTAAACACAGGATCAACTTACCTGCGATTTTCTTGTATTTTTTAATGCCAAGTTGCTACAACTGCCCCCCCCCCCAACCCTATTTTAATATTTATTTATTTATTTGTTAATCTTTGTAATATTTATGTAATAACGTACTGTAAATGCAGAAATGTTCGCGGTGGATTAATGTTCGCGGTTTTTGCGGTGACCACTTCACCGCGAACTTACAACCACCGCGAACATTTTTCTATCGCTGTGGCTATTGACACACTCAGTGTGCCCATAGCCAAACAGGCTATTGACACACCGAGATGCCAGTCAGCCAATCAGAGCTTGTAACATGCCTTTCCGGCAATATTTTACACAAGCAATAGTTGATTAGACATTGTTCGGAAGATTAGACATTGGAATCTTGGAATCTTGGAATGAACGGACGTATTCAAGTTATGCCCTACATCTGGATACCTAATAATACAGCCTTCATAGTGTATGTATGACGTAGCGTAGTGGATAGAGCGTTGACCCGGGAATTCATGATACCAGCTCCGACCCGGCTCGAGTCCGCTCCGGAGTTTTTTTAATTTGTTTTTTTTTCAATTTTTCTTGTCCCTTTTTAAACATCCATTTGATATAAGAATATTTTATATATAAACAACTTTTAAAGTTTCTGTTAACAATATAAACCAAAAATAACACTGACCACAAAACATGTCATAATTTTCGGCCGTGTGGTTCCGGCGCTATCGGCAGCGACTCGGAAGAATATTTCTTTCACATTAAAAATAATGGAGGTAAAACAACAACTATAACTTCGCTTCCTTAGTGATATAAGTTTTGAGGCCGAAAATTCTCCAATATGGCAGGAATTCGTCGGTAAACACAGCTGAAAACGTGTTCCTAACCGATCCAACATGGCTGCCATGATCACATGCGGTGACAGTAAAACTAGCACCCTATATGATAGCAGATTCCGATGTTTAAAATTGTGCCGTAAACACGTGAAAAAGATCGTATTTTGGGTTGATAATGGACACAGGATGCCATTTGTATTTTTCAGAGTGTTAGTGGTTTCTATCACTGGGTGTGTCGATAGCCTAACAGGCTATCGACACACTCAGTGTGCCAATAGCCTAAACAGGCTATCGACACACTCAGTGTGTCAATAGCCTGTTTGGCTATTGACACACTGGGTGTGTCAATAGCCTCGCTCATCTTTTCTATTATGATATTAGACTGCAGTCTATGGTGTTACCGCGAACTTAAATCCACCGCGAAAAGTCCCTTTTCCCGCTACCGCGAAATTAAATCCCCGCGAACTTAAATGCATTTACAGTAACTTCAACAAAATGTAGTCCAGTGTCACGGCAGTCATCTTCAATGTGAATGTGGAATTGTGGAACCCAAACGTAAATACAGTAAAAGAAACAAAAACACCATAAATGAGGGTCTGCATGGGGGTATCGCCAAGTCTGAATTCAGAAGAACCCACAATGTATTATGCTAAAATCAAAGAAGGCAATCAACGTTACACACAATCTAGTAGCCTCGCTACGATCGAATCTATGAATGATACGGCTTTCTAGATACGATTTACAAGAGGCTCAAATGAAAATAGGCTCCCTACGCCTTACGGAAAAGAGCATGTAGACCCTCATTAAGGGCCAATTTTTTCTACCCTACCCCAAGGGAGAATGGCATTGGTTTTGGCTCGTCTGTCTATCTACACAACTGTCTGTCTATGTTTTTGTTTACTGTAGTTATTGCCACATGATTTGATGACACAAGGATTTTCATTAAATATTTCACATGTAAGAATCAGATTTAACAGTGCAAAAAATAATGCAAACTTCAGTAAATACATCCTGGTACACCATAGATCTGTATCTGCCCCATATCCGTGTTGTTCCACTGTGTATCCGCCCTGCGGTCTAGCCTGCGAATTCTATCCAGTTGCAGAGATTGACTAATGTCTTTGAATATTGTACTAGTAGATAAGTCTCTTTGCATTAGCTCAACATCCGTCGGTGAAAACTGTGCTGAATGAAAAGCAGCCCCAACTGTTGTGTTGTAATGTCGACGAAGGTTAGACATTCAGATAATTAAGTTAAGGCACTCGTCGGTCTCGCAGGACCATGAGTATTACATCCAGGTAAGTTATGCCATAAAGCAGTTAGTAAAGCAACTGGATATGATCCACAATCGTATCCAATTGCTTGTCATAAGTAACTGCTTTTTGGTGCGAGTTTTGTAATTTTAGTAAAAACAAATTTG
This sequence comes from Branchiostoma floridae, assembly GCF_000003815.2. Lineage (NCBI taxonomy): Eukaryota > Metazoa > Chordata > Leptocardii > Amphioxiformes > Branchiostomatidae > Branchiostoma > Branchiostoma floridae. The sequence goes on along the minus strand of NC_049989.1, from coordinate 21,640,841 downwards.
CAAGTCTCTGTATTACTGTAACACTAACACAGTTTATTAAATATCTGTGATTTCCCGCTTCTTCAGGTGCGAGCTCATACGTACATTCAAGCTACAAAGGACTGGATGCTTCAGTTTGCCTGTTCCCATCATGCCATCTGCTGAGGTGGTGTTCTAGGAGCTGCTTCGAACAGAGATTCAGAGTCATTCAGACCGGTTTGTTGTTCCGACATTCATCATGACGCCCAGGTATACTTGACTGTACGGTTGTCATGACTACCGCGGCCTGTAGCGGACGCAGCGCCGGTACCGCATGAACCACGGGGCCATGCGGTTGGACAGAGAGCCGGCCCGATACAACCGTACGTCGGACGCCGCCGCCATGTCCCGCGAGCGGCGCCGGGGCGGCGCGAGAACCGCGGGAACTTCGTCGGACGTGGAGCGGCAGCTGGCGGCGCTCCAGAGCGAGGTGGCGACCTTGAAGAAGGACAAAGGTCGTATGGAGCAGCTGCTGTACCGGAGGGCAGTAGACGAGGCCACACGGTCCCCGTCCCCTCCGCAACACGACACGGAGGATCGCAACAAGTGGGAGAAATGGGCGTGGCGACAGAGACACCAGAAGGTGGGGTTCGTTTGTTTGTGATTGAAATACTGTAATCCTTGATTCGTTAACTTGATTTTAGTGACTCATGAAATTAGGACACTAATTATCTGCCAAAATTTCATACTAGAAAGACTAGCTAGAAAAATGTTCCCTCCACTAAAAATAAAGCCGTGAGCCGGTGAGGTTAAAATTGCTTGGTGGTATGACACACGAGTTCTGCATCTGTACCTGGAAGTTAGGTGAAGGTTCCAATTAGTTCTGTGAAGGTCCCAATTTGATAAGAACTGAATGCAGATGAGATTGGGCTGTTGCACACCTGATCTCATATACTGTTACTAGTATATATATATATAGTAGCAGGCCACCAGTTTATGGTTGTTGGATGTTTGCATCAGAAATTCAGTAGGTCAGATAAACACAGATGACTTGGGAGGACAATAAAGGCTTGAGTCTGGCTGTATTATTAAGTATATTCAGTTCACTCTCTGAAACTGTGTGTACCAACAGGGCTCGAATACTGGGTGCACCCAGGTGCACCCAAAATTGGAGCTGTGCACCCAGTTATTTTCAGTGGGTGCACCCAAATATTTTCTTAGCTTATGTATGTAAAGATATCAAGTATACAAGTATACGTCATATTCTTGACATTTAAGTGTTAGAAAGATGATAAAAATGTCTGTCATGGTACTTGTTTAAGAATTTGATAGCTTGTAACTGAGTTTTGTTATTAGGTTATTACTTAAATTTAAGTGGTGCACCCAAAACTTTTTTGGTGCACCCCGAATTCTTTAAGCTGGATGCACCAGTGCACCTAATCCCAAAAATGAATTTCGAGCCCTGACCAAGGTACAGAGTCAGACTTCCCCCTCACTCTCACATTCAGTTTTCATGCTGATTTTTCACTTCGGCAGTCCTGACTGTCTGGAAAATGCAAGAACCACCGAATTAAAATTTGACAGCCATATTGAGAATGGTAAATCCACCTAATCTCCAAGCAGATCCTACGGTGCCATAAGATAGTATCAAAGCTGGCCAGGGAGTATAGCCGGCTAAGGGAGTCAAATGGGAAGTTTGATACTATACATAACGCACCGTGGATCTGGTTGGAGATTAAAATCCACCCAGGATGTTCTGTTCTCACCAGGATTTGTTTGTTTGTTTTGTTTGTTTTGTTGACTCCCGAGCTCAGGTAAAATGTCAGGTGAGACATGATCTCATCTGTGGACAGATCCGTGAGGCCCGGAAAAAAATGTTGTGTTTCCTGTTTCAGTCCTGAAAAAAATTAGGGTTGGTAGGAAGGGCTTTTTTTTTTGTCTTGTAATTTTTTAAGGCTGGACAAAACTCTAGTGATACATATTACAGTACAGATGAATGAAGTAAACTAAAATGCAAGAGGACACTTGTCTTTCAATGTCAAACTTAAATTTTGTGCATAATAGATACATTTATTATTCATTAGATAAGACAAGCAGTGTTTTTACTTCAATAGGAAGCAAGCTGAATAAATATTCTAACTGGAACCTATGTGACTCCACTGCCCACCCTCAAAAAGTCTAGGGTCGGCAGGTTTTTCTAGGGTAGGTACTAGGTAGGGAAACAGGAAACACAACATTTTTTTCCCTAGGCCTTATGTTTGTTGTTTCAGACCTGATCCTTGTCCGCAGTTACATAAGACTTAGTCATGGTTTATACATGCTTGTTTGAGACGTACTAACTAGTACATGTTGTCTAGATCTGGAAGTGTGGTATGTGCTGCTTTCTACAATTCAGTCTGCACAAAGTAATTGCTGTAACTTATTGCATTAGGCAGGGTTGTTACGTGTGAAACACAATCTGGGAAAGCCTCAGTCTGTAACTGATGTGAACAGTTCTAATGATCCCTAACAGGTCAGCGTGTAATCCTAACAGCTATCTGAAGCAAAGTTGGACATTGTAAATTTCCAACACAATAATCCAACTCCAGTCTTTGGCAAGGAATGTCAGCAATCCACTACCTCTGTGACTCACGTTATGAATATGGAACATGTGACTTGGGCAGCAGCAGATCATAAGTTGTAGAAACTGTTGATTGCCTATTCTTTGAGAAAGGGATTGGAGTTAGATATAGGGTAACTATGTATTGTTTTGGAGTTCACCTTTGCTTCAGAACATAGATGAATTTTCAAGCTAATCTCATCTGCATTGGTTAAAATTACAGATTTTTGTCTAACACGGATTGAACAGTGTCCTCTGTTGTGACCTTTGAAGTTAATGATTTTGACCTTTGCCCCAGGGTGAGGAGTCACCTCGGCAGGTTGAAGGTCAGAGTTCGCCCATCAGGCAGTCCTTCACAGCCAAACATCAGGCGATGTCGGCAGGGTCCAGTCTGAACGGCAGTACTCAGGACCTGGACACGGTCAGTAATGGGTGTTTGTCTGTCTGTCTGTGTGTCTGTGTGTCTGTCTGTCTGTCTGTGTGTCTGTCTGTCTGTCTGTCTGTCTGTCTGTCTGTCTGTCTGTCTGTCTGTCTGTCTGTCTGTCTGTCTGTCTGTCTGTCTGTAAGTACTCAGGACCTGGACACGGTCAGTCATGGGTGTTTCTCTGTCTGTCTGTCTGTCTGTTTGTCTGTGTGTCTGTTTGTCTGTGTGTCTGTTTGTCTGTCTGTATCTCTGTGTATTCTAATTCCTAGTATGTATTATGTCTGTAGCATTCTGTATGGCTGGTATAAACGTCTTTCTTCATATCACACCAGCTTCTGTATCTATATTTCTATAGCCAGTATAACTGTCCTTCGGAATATCACACTGGTCAGCTTTGCATATAACAGCACTTTGGTGTAACATATACCAGCTTCTGTATCTCTTTAGCTGAAGCACTGTGTAACTTTAAAGTTTAATGTAAGGAGGATGTTCCTGCTGTATTGAGTTATAAAGAAAAAGATGAATTATGCAACATTTCCATATGACCTGTCTTTGGGAGTAGAGTAGCAGTTTGGGTAAGGGGGTGAAGTCTGCCACCTCTGATTGTGTTTGTCTTGTGTTTGTCTTGTCCCAGTTGGAGGATTCATCAGAAGGAAGGGAGAGACTTCTTGCCAAGAAGAACCGAGAACTGACCTGGACAATCCGCCAGCTGGAGAAGCGATGTTCCGCCCTCAAAACCGAAAATGTTACCTTAGTAAGTAGTACTACACAATGTCATACCATTGTAATAAAGTGTTGTTAAGTAGAGTGGGCTCATTCGTCAGCTAACCGACATCTTGCACACCACAGTCATCCCTCAGTGAGACATCCGAACGCACATAGCTCCCGTTTAAATACTTTTATTCAGCCTGTCACCCATAAAACTTTGATACACGTACATTGTACTATTAGCTAACCAACTGAGTGAGTATTGTTTATCATATGGATATTTCTGCACTGGTCAATGTATGCAGTCTACGGGTATGTGGATTGTTAAGACTTTAACAAAGAACTGAAATACTATGATCTACAGTTTCCACTTTGATCAATACTATATGTACTTGACATTTGTCTGGTGCAGCCAATTATACCTGTCCAGTGTTTGTATGCAGAAGCTAACTGAAGGGACTACCCTAAAGATTCATATCTGAATAGATACTACAGATAGGATAAAAAGATAGAGATATTTTAGTCGCTCCCTAATTCTGACTGATCCGTGGTTTTGCAGAAGCGCCAGAGAGAGGAGTTAGAATTGGCGGAAGACAAGATCAGCAAGCTTCAGCGCCGGAACACAGAACTAACGACACTCGCGCGTCGACTGGAGACCAAGGCCAAGACTCTGCAGCAGCACAGTACAGGGGTAGGGGGCACTTCTACTGTTTATTTTGCTGTACTGGTAGTAGGCCATATTTTATTTATTTATTGGTTTGGCTGCAACGAACACACAGCCAGGGCTGCCCAACTAGCCATGGCTATTACAAAGGGCTAGCCCTGCTGACAAACACATAAACAATACATATTAAAAAAGAACATTTATATGTACATGGTGTAGGACAACTTACATATGACTGGTGCAATGGCCAAGTGGGTAGAACTTGTAAACCCTGCATTCATTAGATGGGTTGTGAGTCATAACAAAAACTTTCAAACTTTCAAAGAGTTATGATAATCATTTTACATACTGCTGCCTCTGCTTAGCACTCAGCATTTGTGAGAGAGTATGGTAGTTCAACACCCCACCACTACCAATGGATTATTCCCCTGCTGTAGTGATTGCACAAATGCTGTGTGGCCCAAGGCTAGTGAAATGGATATTTTAATCATTGGTCATACTACATGTAGTTCATTTCTGTGTTTTTGGAACATTAGCAAACGGCTTGGAGGTACATGGGTGCTGTATCTAAAATCACAAAGTCAATGTTTAATTTCTGCATGTTTTGTGTCCCCAGAAATCCAGCCAGCCAACCGGAGAGAACCTGGAACATTACAAGCGAGTGTTCGCCCGCCAGCGCGCCAAGGACCTCGCCGATCACGCACAGGCCATCCTCGCTAAGGACAAGGAGATCGGACATCTACAGCAGGAGCTGGGCGTACTGCAGGGTCAGGAGAAGGTCAGTAAACAATAATAAACAAGTAAACAATGAATAATAACAAATAAACAAACATCTACAGCAGGAGCTGGGGGTACTGCTGGGGCAGGAGAAGGTAAACAATAAATAATGACAAACAAACAAACATCTACAGCAGGAGCTGGGGGTACTGCAAGGGCAGGAGAAGGTCAGTAAACAATAGTTAACAAGTAAACAATAAATAATAACAAACATCTTCAGCAGGAGCTGGGCGTACTGCAGGGGCAGGAGAAGGTCAGTAAACAATAATAAACAAGTAAACAATAAATAACAAACATCTTCAGCAGGAGCTGGGTGTACTGCAGGGGTAGGAGAAGGTCAGTAAACAATAATAAACAAGTAAACAATAAATAACAACAAACATCTACAGCAGGAGCTGGGGGTGCTGCAGGGGCAGAAGAAGGTAAACAATAAATAATAACAAACAAACATCTACAGCAGGAGCTGGGCGTACTGCAGGGGCAGGGGAAGGTCAGTAAACAATAATAAACAAGTAAACAATAAATAATAACAAACATCTACAGCAGGAGCTGGGCGTACTGCAGGGGCAGGAGAAGGTAAACAATAAATAATAACAAACAAACAAACATCTACAGCAGGAACTGGGGGTACTGCAGGGGCAGGAGAAGGTCAGTAAACAATTGTAAACAAGTAAACAATAAATAATAACAAACATCTTCAGCAGGGGCTGGGGGTACTGCAGGGGCAGGAGAAGGTCAGTAAACAATTGTAAACAAGTAAACAATAAATAATAACAAACATCTTCAGCAGGGGCTGGGGGTACTGCAGGGGCAGGAGAAGGTCAGTAAACAATTGTAAACAAGTAAACAATAAATAATAACAAACATCTTCAGCAGGGGCTGGGGGTACTGCAGGGGCAGGAGAAGGTCAGTAAACAATAAAAATCAAACAAACAATGCTAAACAACAAATATCTTCAGCAGGACCAGGGTCAGCTGTACATTCTAGATCATAATAAACAAACATAGAAGATAAACTACAAACATCTACTGTAACAGTGTTTGGGGGAAGAGAGTTAAACCCTGTCCAAATATGTGGAGTTGTTAGTCGGTGACAAGGGGCCTAACTAAGAGGAGTGCCGGTGTAATTTTTCCGACTACTACTATATCTACGCGACTCCACCTCTGCTTGGAGAGTAGCCTAACTAGTGTTATTTTCACAAAGTGCCTGAAGTGCGATGACCTGTCCATTGTTTGTTTGTTTGTCTGTTGTGTTTCCTTGTGTCTGTAGAACAGTGCCATGACCATTGTTGTTATTTTTCTGTGCCTGTAGAACGGAGACCTGTACAGTCATAAGGAGGAACTGCAGCACATCATCACTCAGGCAGCCAAGGAGAGACTACAGATGGAGAGGGTGGTCTGTAGCAAGCTTAACTTACAGGTGTGTGTAGGTTTGTGTGTGTGTGTGTGTGTGTACGCTTGTGTGTGCGTGTGTGTGTGTGTGTGTGTGTGTGTGTGTGTACGCTTGTGTGTGCGTGTGTGTGTGTGTGTGCATGAAGGAGAGACTACAGATGGAGAGGGTCGTCTGTAGCAGGCTCAACTTACAGGTGTGTGTAGGTTTGTGTGTGTGTGTGTGTGTGTGCTTGTGTGTGTCACTGTGCGTGTGTATGTGTGCCTGCATGTGTGTGTGTGTGTGTGTGTGTGTGTGTGCGTGCATATGTATGTGTGTGTGTGTGTGTGTGTGTGTGAAGGACTGAGACTGCGGAGGGCTGTCTGTAGCAGGCTCAACTCTCAGATGTGTGTATAAAACTATGTGACTGTGTATATCCATGTGAGTGTATGGTTGCAGTTTTCTATGCATGTGACCCTGTATGATTGTATGCTTGTCAGCATACATTAACATCCTGGACTTCTGTGAGGACTTCGTTAAATGCAGACTTTGACCTTTATTTCTTTCTATATGAAAACACTACACAGTCTGTAAGAGAAGCAGGATGTACAAACAAGTACTAGTATGTAGCAATACTGACTTATTCAGGATCTGTATTAATAGGTTAATGTATGCCTGTAAGAACATCAATGATTCAAGTTGTATGTGGTTAAGTTACTTCGGGTTATAGTTTTGTGCTGCAATGTTTCTCTATGTATCTATACAATATTAGCTATATAGCTAAACTTAGACCCTCCCATGCTTGGTTACACATTGTTCAGCAACCCTTCTTCATTCAGGGAGGTTTTGGGCAAGGGCTTCCTATGCTACATTTTCTACAGACCGTACTTTCAAATGTACTATATAAAGTCAAAGACTCCATAATCCATTGTTAAGTATTTTGTAACCTCAGTGAAAACAGAGATATCATTTTTGTATGTTTGTCAGACTGAGTGTGTAGTTCCATACATTTCCACATGCTAGGCAATGCAAGTCAGCACACTGACAGGAAGTTAGATCAAAGGTCCTAGAATATGTTGTCAGAGGTTATCTCATTTCCCAGTCCTCAATTCCCTGCTATATGCATGTATCTGTGGGAGCCAGGGGGGAAATACATAGAAATAGGCGGATGTGGAATGCTGAAGTTAATAAGATAATCTGACTTTATATACATTTGGAAGTACGGTCTGTAGACATGTAGCACAGGGCCCACGGCCTAAGAAATGTGAATTATAATTATACAGAGTCAGCAAGAATCGCTCAAGTTCCCAGTTTGGTTTATCATCAGCTGTTCCCAACCTTGCCAGGGTTGGACCTGCTTGCACATAGATGTCCTAGCTTGATGTCAAATCGTAGGTCTTGTCAAGAATCTCTAAAACTCCTGGATATCTGATCATGAAGTGTGTACACGTCAAGATTACTGAATCAGATGCTGCTTTGTTTAAGATCTCTAAGCTTTGAATTCGCAGCGTGAGTTCTTTAAATTTATTATGGAAGTTTACATCAGTGCATGCACTGAGTTGACTAAAAGGAGTACATAATTGTTATGTGGTAAGTTACAAAAATTATGTGTTTGAATGAATAAGTATGAGAATAGAGAAGTGTGTTGCAAGCTATTTTTTAGAATTTTGAAAACCAAATAAAAAGAAATTTTAACTTGATTTAATCACAGCAATTTATTTTCTTGGTCTGTCTAAGGTGAAATGTAGTAAAAAGGCAGGGAGGAAAAACTCGGTATGACTGACTGTATTCACTCCATAAAACTGAGTGCACCAATGCGTAAACCTGGTCCAAAGGCTTTGTTTTTGTTATGTTTTTCCAGCTAAACAAATTTTCCTTAATTTCTGAGAACCAACGAATCAATTTGGTCTGGCCTAAAACAACGTTTTCCTGCTGAAATATGCAAAGTGGCCGTTTTTAGACTCGCCCTGGAGCCACAGTAACATCTGCCGTGATGTACGATAATTGACGGCAGCCTCGGAGTTTCCTTTGTTACCGGTGGCCTTCGCCACAACCGCGTAAATTTTTGATGAGGTCATTATTCTATAACAGCCATCAAGTCACCACAGGTCTATTGTGAGTCACTGTTGTACTGTAGTGAAGTCTGGTGGTCATAGGTTCCATAGTAAGGGTTTGTGCTTCTATATTGAGGTTTATGGTGATTCTGTAGTGGGTATACCTTGTACAAGCCTTAGGTAACACACAACTAATATATAACATGTACTGGTATAGCTGACTTCTGTAGCCAGTCCTCAGCACAGCATGTTGCCTGTCAGGGGCTCAATAGCAGTTACAGATTCTGTTTGAACTGAATCAGATATTCTTGGTCTTTAAGCTACACTTTTCTCTGAAATTTCTGAGAAACAAAGAAATGACTTGCTGTAGCCATTGCTGCTCAACTCTGCATGTTCACTAAATATGTATGATGTTATGATAGTTCCTATGTAGTACATACAGTTCAGTCTTAACCAGTAGCAATGGTTCTACAATGGATATATTTGTCTGAACTACTGTCCGCTCTTGGTGTGTTGTTAGAAGCAGGGCTCGAAATTCATTTTTGGGATTAGGTGCACTGGTGCACCCAGCTTTAAAAAATTGTGTGCACAAAAATTTTTTGGGGTGCACCACTTAAATTTAAGTAATAACCTAATAATAAAACTTAGTTACAAGCTATCAAATTCTTAAACAAGTACCATGACATTTTTATTATCTTTCTAACACTTAGATGTCAAGAATACGATGGATGCTCGTATACATTATGTACTTTGATATCTTTACATACACAAACCTAAGAAAATATTTGGGTGCATCCTGTGCACCCACAGAAAATAATTGGGTGCACAGCTCCAATTTTGGGTGCACCTGGGTGCACATGCACCCAGTATTTCGAGCCCTGTAGAAGTATTTACTAATTTAGTCTGATATGTTCCAGAACCAAAGAAAATCTTTGCTGTGGCCATGATTTCTCTGCACAGGGCCTTAAACTTTACAGTTCCCTCTGCACCAGTGACTGTGGTTCTATTTGATCAGATTGCCCATTCTTGAATTTGATCTCTTCCTGAATATCTGAGAAACAAAGAATTAACTTGCTGTAGCCATAATTCCCCTGGGACTGCTCTAATAATAAATAATCCCTCTGCATCAGTCTATCTGTCTGAACCAATACTAGTGGTGTATTTACCAAAATTTTTATTCATTTTTATTAATTTCTTGGTTTGGCTGTTCAGCACACACAGTCAGGGCTACCCAACTAGCCTGTGGCTATTACAAAGAGCTAGCCTTGCTGACAATATAATGAAAAATTTTAAAGTTTTACTTTAGTTTGAAATGGTCAAGAAACAAAGAAATGACTTGCTGTAGCCATGAATCCTGCTCTGCCTGTTTCCTCTGTTATTGCCCAAATTACATGTGAAATACAAGTTCAGTTACTCTTGATAAATATAATTGTATACTGAGTCTCTTATTTCCGAGAACCAAAGAAATTACTTGCTGTAGCCATGGTTCTTAAATTGCATATTACTTACTTCTGTACCAGCAGTCAGTTGTTCTATCTCTCAGTGAACTGATATAGCCCATTCCGTTTTATCTTTATGCTCAATTTTACCCTGAATCATCTGAGAAACAAAGAACTAACTTGCTGTAGCTATAATTCCTCAGTATGATATACTGGACGATATTGCCCATTCCCCATGCAGCAGTAGCAGTAGCGGTTCTATCTGTCTGAACTGACTGCCCATTCTTGATCGCTTGCTAAGATTTTACTCTAAAACAAACGAGAAACAAAGAACTGACTTGCTGCAGCCGTGCTTCCCCAGTACTAGATGATATTGCCCATTCCCCATGCAGCAGTAGCAGAAGTGGTTGAATCTGTCTGAACTGCTAGCTTGTTCTTGTTCTAATATTTTACTCTGAAAAATGTGAGAAACAGAAAACTGACTTGCTGCAGCCATGATTCCCTGATACTGTATGATATAGCCCATTCCCCATGCAGCAGTAGCAGTAGTGGTTGAATCTGTCTGTACTGATAGCTCGTTTTTATGCATTTAACTCTGAAATAAACGAGAAACAAAGAACTGACTTGCTGTAGCCATGATCCCCCCAGTACTGGATATGATAATTGCCCATTCCCCATGCAGCAGTAGCAGTAGTGGTTGAATCTGTCTGAAATGATAGCTAAAATTTTACCCTAAAACATCTGAGAAACAAAGAACTGACTTGCTGCAGCCATAATTCCCCAGTACTAGATGATATTGCCCATTCCCCATGCAGCAGTAGCAGTAGTGGTTGAATCTGTCTGTACTGATAGCTAAAATTTTACCCTAAAACATCTGAGAAACAAAGAACTGACTTGCTGTAGCCATGATCCCCCCAGTACTGGATATGATATAGCCCATTCCCCATATAGCAGTAGCAGTAGCGGTTGAATCTGTCTGTACTGATAGCCCATTTTTTATGTATTTCACTCTGAAATAAACGAGAAACAAAGAACTGACTTGCTGCAGCCGTGATCCCCCCAGTACTGGATGATATTTCCCATTCCCTGCACACCAGTAGCAGTAGTGGTTGAATCTGTCTGTACTGATAGCCCGACTGGGCCCCAGGTGATTCTGATGCAGAGCAGGAGCCCTCTCCGCAACTCCCGGTTTCCCCGGTGATCTAAATTGCATCGCCATTTACTGATTAGCCGGTGTGGTTTGGCGCAGGATTGATGGCTATCAGGGCGGGAGTGATGGCTATTGGCTGGGGGAGCCGGGGTGCCCTGGCATAAATTATCACACAGTAGAGAAGGGAGCAGTTTCAGGTAGCTGGTCCCCCCGTCTCCCACCCCCGGCCCTCGGCTCCACCGTTTCTGCTGTCTCAGTGGTTCGGACTAAGGTGTGGTTCGAGTGTAGCATTTGCCTGTAGCTTAAGTGTGCTGTACGTAGGGAGGCATGATGGCAGGGCCGCGGGTTGGCGTGGGGAAATTTCGGCCCGGGCTGTTGTGATTGTTTGACGGCGCAAATCTGACAAACAGGTAGGTGGTAATTTGTGCCTACTGGGAACAATGCGTGCGTTTTGAAGTGGGACGGGTTGAATCGCTGATTGTATATGCGTCTGTGTGCTCATTCTGTACAGATATGTCACGGGTATTCAGCGGTCCCCTCCCTCTACTATTGTGTAATTAACGTGTGACATATGCTCTCTGTTTGGAGCCACTAAATGCATTATGCATCTAAGTTATTACACGTATCATGTTTTTGTTTTTGCTCTGTATGCAGTCAGCTTACCGTATGCACAGGCACGTTGTTCATTTCTCCCCTAATTAACCATTCCATTAACGAGTAAGAAGAAATTACACGTAGGCTGGCCTACCTAATACTAATAGATTTTACCCACAGTAATCATGGTGTTTCATTGGTAGCGCTGTGACGGACGCGCGTTTGTAAATATCGGCACGATTTATCTCTATTCCTGCTGCAAGATTGATTTTGTTTTTGACGTGACGTTTATCTCCTGGTGGAGATTTTTCGTGTCCAGATATTAAAGGCGCACCCCTAAGCTTGTAGCAGCAGAAGCATGTTTAACTTAATATATTGTACTGTGGTGTGAGGTAGGCTAACGTTAGGCCGCACCAATTTAATGTGTTGTTTTCGGATTTAAGAAAAAATGCTTAACTGGAAAAACATAATGAAGCCCAATTAAGGACCAGGTTTATGCCTTGGTTCACTCAGTTTGTGTAGTGAATATGGTCATGTTCAATTTTCCCCCTTGACCATTGCTTTTACGATATCCGGTTGCTGAATTTTCACTTTAAACAATATGGAAACCAACCAAAGGGGACCCATTGTTCAAACAGAAGCAATTTATTATAATAATACAGCTAGCTACATTTATACAATTACCAAGAAGCGAGAGGAAGTCGAATGTCCTAGAACAGATTAGACGCACATCTGCATAAAATTATATAGATGTGTATGATTGTTTCCATTGTTACATACATGTATATGTGATTCTTACCATGTGACCTGTACTTAGCCCAGTGGGGCAAAAATGTGCAATAAAGGTCTTCATTCATTCATTCAATAATATATTGTAACTGTGGTGTCAGGTAGGCTAACATTAGCTCCAGGAATGTAGTGAGGGTGTGTGTGACAGTGTACATGTACAGGACAGGCAGGCAGGGATTTCAGGGGTTTGATGCAGGAATGATTACACAGATATGAAGGTATACCCATTGTTCTAGCAGAAGTATGTATATTGTAACTGTGGTGTGAGGTAGGCTAACATTAGCTCCAGATTGTGGAGTGAGGTGTGGGTGACAGTGTGCATGTGCAGGACAGGACAGGCAGAGGGATTTCAGCAGTGTAGTGTGATGCAGGAATGATTAGACAGATATGAAGGCATACCCATTGTTCTAACAGAAGTATGTATATTACTGTGGTGTGAGGTTAGGGTAACGTCAGCTCCAGGAATGTAGTGAGGGTGTGGGTGACAGTGTACATGTACTGGACATTCCTTTATTAAGATACCCTTTAGCCCGTAGGGCTAGTCTTCCAGGGTTCGAACAGATACACCACAAACATACATGTATATATATACAGAACAGATAAAAGCATTCACAATCATAAAAAAAAACCTATCAACTTGAGAATACATGATGGTAGATTGCCGTTTTAAATCGTGACATGTTGGGCAGCCAGGGATTTGATGTGTGGTGGTAGGACATTCCATAGACTGATGGCACGGTAGAGAAAAGTTTGGACAGGCAGGCAGGGATTTCAGGGGTTTGATGCAGGAATGATTAGACAGATTGGGCGCGGGGCCAGCGCGCTGAGCGGAATCGTGCCAGCTGTGTCGCTCCGCAGATAGCTGCGGTAATGACTCTGAACGGGCATGTAAACAACGACCCCTTCGTTCTAATTGAAAAAGAAATTGTTCTCACTCGATCCCTCGAAACGTCCAGTTATTTTCAGATTTTGATTCTGAATCAGTAGATAATATTGATTCCTTTGAATATTGTTTACCTGGATTTTAAACTTCATAAACGTCTAACTCTGATATTATCACCACTGGCCTGATCATGACCCTATTAATCTAACCTGTAAAAGAATGTTTGAACATAAAACTTCACTGTCTTTTGTTTTTTAGATGTTAGATCATGAGGAAAAACACTTCTAGTAAATGATGTCTGTTAATTCATTTCTTGAATCCAACTTGAACATTGTGAGAAAAATAATAAAAGATAAAGCTTATTTCTGATATCATCACTTGTATGACAATGAACCTAAATATATGTGGAAATATTTGAACATGAAAGCAACAATCATTCACATTCCCTTGAGACTTTAAAAAAAAACACTATGATCTTATGAATTTCTACTTTTGAAAAACATGTGACTTACTGTATTCTGAAAACCTTGAAGTAAATATACAAATTCTCCCAGCCTGGCATAATCTTGACCCAGACCTGTGTGTATTATTCATACAGCCATGCTGTTGTTCTAGTTTTATGGGCCTCTGGGTACAAAAACACTCACTAGCTCTACTTTCATTTGGAAAACACTTTCAGAAAGGTTACAGTCATCTTTCCTGTGATATTCTAAACATATACGTCATTTGTACGTTACCAGAAAAACAAAGATTTAGGATATGCGATACATGCATGATTGTTTGATATTACCACTAGCATGACCTACTTGGCAATGTATATGCTGTATGGTGGCTGGTGAATACATTAGGCCATGGTTATATAAACACTGCTCTGCCCTGTATGTCTAATCGAGAACTAGAAAGATTAGAAATCATGTTTAGTATGAAAAATGCAATGGTCCCAACAATGAAAAATTCTCTGCAAGTGCCAAAAATGGTCAATAATCATCTTGCATGCGTGCAGCTGTTTCTGACGTGAGTATGCAGTATGCAGCCAGAAGAAAATCAAAATTCAATATCAGGGTATAGCTGAAATCTGGAAAATGGTTTTCCAACCTTAGACTGTGTTTCGAATAACATTTTGGGACAGAGATTTTACTTAATTGCAAAAAAACCTGTTTTGATGAATGCTAAACGTTATCTAATAGGATCTCCAGTTTATTAAATGCTGACCTACATGCACAGGCAGCTCCAGTATTTCAGCAGGCCTGAATCTAAATGAGCTGATTAGTCCAGAATAACGAGTGTCGTTAATCTCCAGGCAGACAGAGTGGTGGGTACTCATGAGGGTATAGAAATTCAGGTCCAGGTACGGTCCAGGTACGGTCCAGGTACGGTCCAGGTACGGTCCAGGTACGGTCCAGGTACGGTCCAGGTCCAGAGTATCAGGTCCAACCATGGACCTAACTATCTGTGAAAACTTGTTAGGCAATACTCGAAACAATATTTCATTTCGCTATAGAGGACTCTGTCTGTTGATAAACAACACTAACTGCCTCTGTAAATGTATACCAGGTTTCACTGTAGAAACTCTCCTCTTCTTCGCTCTAAATGTACCTGTGAAGTGGTAAGCCCCAGAATGCGTGACTGCCTGCCGTATAATCTGTTCATTTTCTAATCGGTCCAAAATCTGGTCCACCAATTTTTTTCAGGTCCAACAGGAAAAAATGGTTTTGTACCTGGTGAGCACACCATATCGGTACCACCCTAGATCCTTCTCATTCTCACTGTGTTTTACACCTGAGTCCTGTTTTGCAACATTTCTTACAGTAGCTATTTTTGTATCATTCAATGTCTCAACTCCTAAAAAAAAATGACGAAAAGGAGTGCTACAAAAGCTCCTTGATAATCTGTATATGTTGCAAAATCAGGCTCAAAACACAGAGAACAAAGCCCAATCCTCACATCTGCTTGGAGCACTTTTTGGTAAATAATGCAGAGAAGACATAATTATTTACTTCCCAAAGACTCGTCCATTCATTCATTAATTAATGTCATCTAATGAGGGACAAGACTTCAACATGTTTTGGTTGATTACATGTCTTAAATTAGGTCAATTGACATGATGGATCTTGAATATTTTATTATTATTTCTTTATTTCAGGCACTCACTGGCCCATATGAAACAAAGACAAACGTAAAAAAACATAGAATATGTACAAGACAGCATTTTAAACAAGAGTTCGTAGACCTCAGGCCTGCATGAAATGTATTGGGTTTCTGTAGACCTATTGTGTATTTTTGCCTTTTTGTCTGTGGTACGTGGTTGGAAAAATGAGCTTTTTACTGTGTTGGTTGTGCACCATGCAAAAGTCTGACTCTGAAATTCCATTTTCTGAATTTGTAAGTTTGGACAGGGATGAACATTACTTATTTTGGATTTCTTAAGTATGTAACCAACCACAGTACTTTGAAGTTGTTGAGACGCTACCTTTTTTTGTCTCAGATGGCCCATGCACATGTAGTTACTCTGTCACATGATATACTAATATCTTCCTATTTCAATGTACTGACCTAATGCAGCTGCTAAGTCTCCTTGGTTTGTGTTCTTCCAATGATATTCATTAAAGATTTATTTCTGGGGTGTTATTCACTTGACATCGGAATGTTACTCGCATAATTTGACCAATGATACTTTTATCTGTAGTTCCATAGACATTAGACAACATGAATAGTGGTAGCCCCCATGCAGCAGCAACAGTTAGTCCCCAGGGTGGTATGATATTTTCATTCAATCCATCCAACCCAAACCTAAATCTCCTGTAGTATCTAAGCCAAATTTAACAGCATAATTTACTATGAAAAATGTCCTTGTCAATCCCATTTATAGATGGCAAGCTGCTGGCAATGGAAGCTTTGAAAAGTTCAGAAGCTGTTGTAGTCAAAGCAAACACCCAGCAAACATCCCCACAAACCAATGAGCAGTTGCTTAGAAGGGGAATTTCATCATATATTTGCCGCGACAAAATGCAACAAACGATACTGAATTTAAAACAGAACAAAGCTAAGCCTCCACCACTTAACCCTGCCTGTACCATAGATTAAGCAGGCCCAAAAACCAAGCGAATATGACTAGCCCAAAACAACAAATTACCTGTATACAGTATGGAAATGGCATTACCAAAGAAACAAAAAGAAACACAGGACAAATCATACACATACCTTTCTCTTATGCCCACACTCTATACAGTTCTCCTCCACATTAGAAAATTGCATCTTCTTCTGTTTAAGTTCAAGTTCAACCATGATTGCCAACAGGGTAAAGGAACTTGTACCGGAACTTAAAACTCAGTACTATACAGCTCTAGAAACACCACAAAGAGTAATAAGCAAACTCCAATTATACCTGACCAACAGATATATAATCTGGCACACTCCCGTCATCTGGCAAACTGTCAGTGCCACTAAGTAACCTGATACATTGAAGGTGGCCCAGGCCAGATGATGGTTCTACACCCAACCATAATCTGTTTTTAAAACCAAGCAGATATTGGGAGGATGCCCCAACCACACTAAAACAGGGTCAACCTATACAGTATCAAGTTCAAGCACTAGGAGGCCCAAAATCAAACCTGACCACCAGGACACCACAAACAACTCACGTACCAAATGGCAACACAATGGCACCTTGCGTTCCGGAGATACAGCGCACGCCCCGTGCCCGCACAAAAGGTAACCTAAAATGTCAAGTTCAAGCACCAAGGGCGCCAAAATCAAAATTGAGCATTATTCAGCCACCGCCGACACATGTGCCAAATATCATCGCGCCAGCACCAGCCGTTCAGAAGATATAACTCCGGAAACACCCCTCCCGGACACAAAATTCGACCTGCCGGGTCAAGTTCAAACGCGACAAGGCCCAAAGTCAATCCTAGGCAACAGGCAACAACCCCCCACCCATGCACCAAAAATCGTCGCAATCGCGCGTATCGTTCCGGACACACAGCGCCAAAAGTGCCCCCAAAACACCAAAAATGCCACCTTCAATGTCAAGGTCAAGTGCCAGGAGGCCCAAAATCACACCTGAGTGTCAGGCTACCACCCCCAACCCACGTACCAAAAATCGTCGTGCTCGCACCATCCCTTCACGAGATACAGCGCCCTACATCCCCGGCTACCGAAAAGTTTCCACCAGCATCAAAACCATACCTGCATACATGCAGGTAAAAATCCTAGAAATATTATAGCAGAGATGCCAGCAGACATTGCTGAAGAATGAATTGCGGTAGAATGAGTCAGACCTAAGCACAGACTGTACAATCATGGTAAATTTGGATGAATGATTACTTACGCTTGTATACTGGAAAATCTTTGTACAGCGTGGATGAAGTCAGATTCAGGATTTCCTCCTAGCCGTAAATTTTAATTTGCCATAATGTCAGAGAAGTATTAACTAAGAAGAAGAAGAATGCGTATTGATTATAGAGACCCTATGCACAATTAGTCGTGACAGCGTACGCGTAAAATAAAGTCATTGCGGCACAGGTTTCTATAGTAACTGTTACAGTTACTGTTACAGTATTAGTCCTTTGTTACAGTTGTTTATGGCCCTCTCTATATACAATGTAGTAGACCATAGATTATTGCCACAAGCGTACTAACTGGACTGAGATATATTTCTTAATACTTCTCGTAGACTTGGTTTTTGAGAGTTGAATCACATCCAGCCTGAATCGTACGCCTTCAGTTGTCTGAAATCTGAAGTAATCAGGTTCTATATATTATATTTACTACATGTAGCTGTGAGTTTGTTTTATGCATACACAATTGTGCTACATATGGGTATACGTACACGGTACTTGTAATTGTGCAAAGATAAAACAATACCAATAGAAAAAGATGAAAAACTATGTCCGGCATTGAATACAGCACCATCTTTAATTTGAGATTCTGTACATAGGGTCTGTCCTCTGCATAAGAAACCTAAACTCTAAGAAAATATGTATTCTGTTAAGTGTTTATTGATTTTTCTCTAGATCATTGAAGACCACAGGTTAATTTGTAACAGTCAAATGGCTTAGGTACAGGTACCTTAACCTCAGAGTCTGTACTTGTACTTACACACAGTATTAAATGATGTGATGTTTTATAGTAAATAACTAAACTTTCTTCCAACACAAAGGTATACACAAATCAAATTTTCACAACCACTGTGACAGTCGCCTTATTTCAGAATCAACACTGGTTACCAATCACTTCAGAATGTGAACTCGTGAGAGTTACGGACACGTGATCTTCCAGATACGTGTTTATAGCATGTGTCAGGAAGTTTATAACGCCCACCGTCTCTGTTCAGTGATGGCTGGAGTACCCTGATGTAAAAGGCCTCCTTTATACCTCTTACAGAGTAGTCCTGTTCAGTGTCCAGTATTCTGTCTTAATGAAGATTTTATGAAACGTATTTTGTATCATCCACCAATTCAGCCTTGTATGGCTGCAATGATATGTACATGTATATTTGCACTTGTTTTGGTGCTAGTAAACCATTCATTCATTCTGACTTTGTTCTGTTGGTTGTTGTACAGAATGGAGAGTTGGAGACTGACAGGTTTGATGGTGACAATGAGAGAGTTCAGAATCTGCAGCTACAAGTAGAGACACTAACACAGGCTGCCAGCAGGGTACCGGAGTTGGTACGTACATTTGAACTATTGCCATATATATACATGTGTATCTGTATACATGAATACATGACTTTCAATGTCCCAGTTGGGCTTGCGTTCTTGCAGAATAGATACTTGTACATGTGAAAATCCCAATACGAGCAATTGCAATCATATGACGGTGATGCACTGGCAAGTAGAATATAGAAGATTAATTTACATCATATTAGATTTGTAATTTGATCCGCTAAATTCAATTTTAACTAGTAATCTAATCTACTGACATCCGAGTAAGCCAGAGTCTTAGAACAACCTGTCGTAAACAAAAACAGACATCGCTCGTATGGAGTCTCTGTGTCAACACAGATCTTGATCAAAATGCCATGAATGTGTTGGGGGGGGGGGGGGGCTACCATTGTTAAATCCTGATTTTCAAGTCGATCCATTGATCTAATGACATGTAAGTGATGTGGTACATGTACATGTGACAGCATGGGATAATGGGAATCACCAACCTGCCATTTGAAATCTTATTATGATGGGGAAACATTTACAATTTGCAGAGTGACTCATTTTAAAGATGGCCTCATCTGAGATGAAATGAAAGAAGGCATATTGGACAATCTCAAATTTGTCTTCACCTCCTTTGCATTGTTGATTCATACATACAGTATACATACTAGTGTATAAACATGCTCTTCAACAGATCTTCTCAGTGTCACTGACGAAAGGTATTGGATGCTACAGATACTGAAACGTGTGACCATTTCCGAAATCATATCCAGTTGATTGACCAAGTGCTATTTGCCAGATCTTATTAATCTCCAAGCAGATCCTACAGTAGCATTAGATAGTATCAAAAGCCGGCAGAGGAGTGAAGCTGGCTTAGGAGTGTGTTTAGCTACCTCTTGGCTGACTACACTCCTTGGCCAGTTTGGTACTATCTTATGCCATTGTAGGATCTGCTTGGAGATTAAGATCTTATTACCTGGATGTTGAAACCTTATTGAAGAAAGAAAACACACTTTCCCATGTCTGTATCTTCTCCATGTAGGAAAGCAGTTTACAGAAAGAAAAGAATTCTCAACAGGCCCTTAAGGAGGAACTGAGACAGACGAACAGGAGACTCTCAGCGTTGGTGGGTCTTCTTCACTTTCACTTTACCTTTTACCTTTTACAAGCAGGTTCTTGCTTTTCTTATCACCTTGTCTGTAGTTTGGACCATACAGAATAGAAGACCAACAAATTTAAAAGAAAAAGCATCTGTTTTGACAACTTATCTTACTTGGATACCTGTAACACTTTTGGAGTCTAGGGTATAGGAGAATTCTTTTACACAACCAATTTGTACTCACTTTGCTTAAGTTTTGATGTCTCTCAGACACCTTCCTCAGAGCTTCTGGCTGGAGTTCTGCTGAAATTATTTTTCGAAACTTGCAGTGGTCTGTTTTAGACTGAACTGTGTACAATTTTCAATGCAGCACTGAATTTGAAACAAAGTCAGCTATTTTTCAAGTATCATGTTTTCATTTTGTTGTACATGTTATGAAATCAGTCTCTCTGTTCTCCTTACAGGAAGTAGAATTGTCAGAACAGAAAGTCTCCAGAGCACAACTTGAGGAGCAGCTCAGCAACAGCAACCAGAGATGTACATACTTGGTAGGTCGGGATTTTCATTCTCAAACTTTTAACTTCTCAGGAGGGAAGAATCATTTTTTGTGTTAGGTTCTGGTGAGCTAGGTCCTGGACACAGGCATCCTTTAGGGATGTCCCTGTGGCTTGACTGGTAGCAGCCTCACAGTTCAGCTCCTGGTTCAAATTGAATTATAACTGGGGGACCCCAGTTCAAATCCTGGGAAGGCATCTTGGTAGGGACTGCACCCATCTTCCAGAAGGGACATAAAGTGGGGGTCCTTTGGTTGAGGACATGAGAGTGAAAGCAACCCATTCATGAAAATATACCCTGCTACAGAAACAGCAAGAGAAGTTGCTGACCTATGTGCCACTTAAGGCAAGGTGGGCAACAACATTCATTGTACGATAGTCAAACCGGCACTCTTAGGTGTGTCGAACAAAATTTAGCTGTCCCGGAAAATTCTGCCTTGTTGGCGTTTTTTTCTGTCACAGTCCGCTTTAAAATATTATGACTTCAAAATTGTCTGGCAACCTCCAACAACTGTAACTGCACCGTCAAGTAAGATAGCTTCCATCTTTGGTTGCTTTGTCTTTCTAAATTTTAGGTTTGTGGTGGAGAGCAAAACAAATATAAGACATCTGTTTTTGCCCTGTAGGAATCTGAACTTGAGAGCCAGGTTGTCGACAATACCGACCTGACCAAGAGAACATCAGAGCTACAACGGCAGGTCTCACAACTGGAACAGGTTTGTGTTTTTTGCAATTTTACTTCACCCAAAGATACATTATAAAAGTATAAGAAATAGTTTTTAGTCTGTCTGTCTGTTTGTCTTTGTGTGTGTTTGTGTCTCATGCCCTACATACAATGACAATGACAATGACAATGAAGTTTATTGCATATTCATGCCCCATTGGGGCTAAATGCTGTCAGTTTGGTACAAAAGGTAGTAAACGCAAAGTTATACATATACTATAGTTTACATGCATCTTCTCTCTTCCTAAAACATTTGTAGATGAACTTACAGAGATTTTCCAGTATATCATGGTCAGATGATGACATGAGATATTTGAACATATCTTCCTTCGTTATTCCTACAAAAAGCAACATTGCCATATATCCCCAGTGTTTTTGTCTGTGGAACTGTTGTTTTATTTTACCTTAAGGGCATTAAGTATTTGTTTTGTATTCTGGATACTAACTATTATCACTAACCTATTTGTGTGGGACTCACACCACACCTATCCCTTGACCTGTGTGTGGGTCGTTGGGGCACCATGACTCCATCCACTATACTTCTCCTCCACCTGTCTCTGTCCTATGCCGCTCTCATGGCTTCGACTAAGCTCAACCCGGTCCATTCTTTGATGTTGAATCTGTGGGACTGGAAACTTTAAGGGCAGGGCTCGAAATACTGGGTGCATGTGCACCCAGGTGTACCCAAAATTGGAACTGTGCACCCAACATTTTTCAGTGGGTGCACAGGGTGCACCCAAATATTTTCTTGGGTTTATGTACATAAAGATATCAAAGTATACTTGTATACATCATATTCTTGACATCTAAGTTAGAAAGATAATAAGAATGTCTGTCATGGTACTTGTTTAAGAATTTGATAGTATGTAACTAAGTTTTGATATTAGGTTTTTCTGACATTCTACTTAAATGTAAGTGGTGCACCCAAAAGTTTTTTGGTACCCAATTTTTTAAGCTGGGTGCACCAGTGCACCTAATCCCCAAAACGAATTTCGAGCCCTGAAGGGGTAAAAACTTTTGGGTACAAGGTGAAGTCTGCTTGCTCACAATCACTCACCTCCCCGTTTATCGTCTGTTGTTCCCCGTTTTGTGAGAGTTAGATGTGCATGCACATTGATGTGGTAGCTTAACGGCAGATTGCCAGCTGCCTATGTCCTGTGGATGAACTGTCTTTGTTTTTTGTTGTATTTCTGCCCAGACCCAGTTTGAGTCTCAGGGCGTTCAGGACCAGCTGACCCAGCTGCTGATTCAGAACGAGGAACTTCAGACGGAGAAACGGGCTCAGGAAAACAAAGTCCAGCACCTTCAGGCTGTTATTCAGGTAAACAAACAAACAAACAAACAAACAATATAAAACACCTGCTTCAGACGGAGAAACGGGCTCAGGAAAACAAAGTCCAGCATCTGCAGGCTGTCATACAGGTAAACTTAGACACTACAAGCAAGTAAACAAACAATGTACAAAGGCCAGCACCTGCAGGCTGTTATACAGGTAAACAAACAAACAAACAAACAAACAAACAATGCACAAAGTACAGCATCTGCAGGCTGTTATACAGGTAAACAAACAAACAAACAAACAAACAATATAAAACACCTGCTTCAGACGGAGAAACGAGCTCAGGAAAACAAAGTCCAGCACCTGCAGGCTGTCATTCAGGTAAACAAACAAATAAACAAACAAACAATATAAAACACCTGCTTCAGATGGAGAAACGAGCTCAGGAAAACAAAGTACAACATCTGCAGGCTGTTATTCAGGTAAACAAACAAACAAACAAACAATGTACAACACCTGCTTCAGACGGAGAAACGAGCTCAGGAAAACAAAGTCCAGCACCTGCAGGCTGTTATACAGGTAAACAAGCAAACAAACAAACAATGCACAAAGTACAACATCTGCAGGCTGTTATTCAGGTAAACACAGAACCTACAAGCAAAGAAACAAACAAACAAACAAACAATATAAAACACCTGCTTCAGATGGAGAAACGAGCTCAGGAAAACAAAGTACAACATCTGCAGGCTGTTATACAGGTAAACCCAGAAACTACAAACAAACAAAGTCCAACACCTGCTGGTTGTCATACAGGTAAACACAGAACTCATAAACAAACAAACAAACAAACAATCAAGCAATGTACAAAGTACAGGGCTTGCAGGCTATTATACAGGTAAATACAGAACCTACAAACAAACAAACAATATACAAAGTACAACATCTGCAGGCTGTCATTCAGGTAAAAACAGAAGCAGAACCTACAAGAAAACAAACAAAGTACAGCACCTGCAACCACCATGCCTGTCCTTGGTGCTGAATTGTTGTTCCCCTAACCCAGAAACAACACAGTAGTACATTGGGGTGGCCTGCCAGTCTTGGTGATGCACATCCAACTTCTTAAAATGTCATCATCATTATGTTTGTTGGATAGTGGCCTATAAATTAACTGTAAATAGTAAAACTTTGGCAGTGGTTTTATGTTTGCAGTGACACCACTGTGAATTTACAACACCACAATTTTTTGCTTTCATGACGACTGTACTATACATGTGTAGAATTATTTATCACAAGTCTAAAACACTGAAAACCTCCTGGAATGCACAAATTTTCTGGGAAAACTTTTATGTTTTAATCTGGAGACAACTTAATTGCACAACATGTTTGATAAACTTAACTTTTGTGCTAACAACTTTCATGATGAATCCTTCTCCAGGACTTGGAAGAAGAGCTGCGACAGAACCCTTCTGAGGACCTCGCAGCGACCAAACATCTCCTAGAGGAGAGGGAGAGAACTGTGCAGGAGCTCCTGCAGGTCAGAAACAGAACTTTGTAAACAACAGAACTTTGTTAATGCTAATATGTTTCCAACGGTTTCTGTGCTGTTTTTAGATTATTGCTACACGCACCTGTCACTGGTTTTATAAATGTCAAAGATTTAAGCGTTATTGCGATATTTTAAATTGACTATACGATAATGAATTGACTATACGATAATGATTCTAAAACTAATTCGATCTTGACAAGGATTATTGCCAAAAGGCTGCAAGGGATTTTTAACCTAATAAACCTTTCATGATCATCATCAACAGTCTAACTTACCAATAGGATTAATGACCCGCCCCAAGGTGTTTGTTGTGTCATATCGCCTGGTCATTTATTATGTAACCTGACCAAATAGAATTACCGAGGGAGCAGAGCATTGTGGTGAATGTTTGGGTCTGAACTCAGCCTGGAATCTGATTCACCACTTGAGATTTATTTTTAATCACTTGAGGTTTTTTATTGAACCACTTGTCAGTTTATTAGTCGCCACTTGTGGTCATAACCAATATTGGGACCTCTGATTGGTTGATGGCTATATGATAATTGGTTTCAAGACACAATTATTGCTTTTAAGTCTATTTATTTTAAGTCTTCTCACCGCTGAAGTAGCTGTTAGGTCCCAAATATGTTTAAGTTACAGGATAAGCCAGCAGGGAGAAGGTTTAAAACTCTCTGGTTGTCCGGGCCGGCCTGTGTGTTGATCATGTTGATGCATGTTTGTGTTCTCTGCCATTCTTACAGCGCCAACAAGAGACTGAAGACTCCCACAGACAAACCCTACACCAACTCCAGGTATGTGGCAGCCACGGGGGTTTTACAGTGTTTGCTTTTATCTTTAACGTACCTCAGGAGATTAAAAGGATGGCAAAAGAATTCCAAAATCTGCTGCTTGTTTCCGTCCCAGACAACAAAATGTACATTGTTGCTGTGATGGCATTCAAAAAGGGGACATATTTTCCCCTAAGACTCAGTTTCATAGTCATATTCCAGTCCAGTAGTTTTTATTTCAAATCCAAGAACAAGAGAAATTGGTGTTGCCGTGTTGATTGCATGTTGCCTGTGTTTTTACCACAAAGGACAGAATTTTTAAAGAAACTTAATTAAGAAAAACTCCATTTTCCCTCCCCCAGGCGAGACTGCAGGAGTTGGACTCCCAGCATGCCGAGGGGGAGTTGCTATGCCAACGACAAGCAGAACAGTTGAAGGACTTGTCCGAAAAACTTGCCAAAAAGTCTGACGTTCCGTCCGAACATTCCGCGCCTTCCGTACCGGCAGCTTCCGTAGGAGTCCAAGTGAACTTAAGGACAGGAACGCAGAAGTCTGTACAGACCGACGCACAGACAGACATATCAGGGTCTGAACGGACAGACGCACAGACGACTTCCCGCGAAGCCGACCGGGAAAAACGCGTGAACCAGATCGTGAAACCAGTGCCAATCGTCGGGGCCAAGCGGTCTGCGTTTGAAACCGTCTCACCGGCTGCAGGAGTGAACGGCACACCCGATCCAGCCCCCGCGGTGGTCCCTACGCCGGCTAAGAGGTCGAATTTGCTGCCTGTCAATCACCTTGTGGTCGCTACGCCGGGTCAGAGGTCGATCTCGCCGCCTGTCAATCACCAGAGTCTTGCCAAAGAGCTGTCCTCCGCCGGGTTCCACCCCATCCAGGATCCAGATGGTGAGTACTGGGCTGTAGCAATCTTGAAACTTTCGCGGTGTCTTTCTTTTTGCAATTTTCACAGTAACCTCTCCACCACAAATACTTGACATGGTGAATATGTGTTTCTTATGTTTTACAATTGTGCTACTGAATTCTGAACTATGAATTAAAACACCTGAAAAACCTCGAAAAGCACTGGCCTGCAAAGATAGTCTGCTCTTATTAGAATCCTGTGCATGTCTTTAGAGAGTTAAAGCAGAGATACAGACTTTGCATACTAGTAGTAAAACTTTATTCCAACACAAAAAGTTCCAATGCAACAAAATTTAACTCTCCTGCTAAAGTATTCTTGAGAATTTAAGTGCCCCGTCGTGCACATCTTGACATTGTGTATGAATGAAGGAAACTAAAAAAAAGCACTCACTTAATTTTTGCCAGTTTTTTTACTTTTTCTGGAATTAGGACAAATATTAATTTTTTTCCTGTTTTATAGGATCGGGAGACTCCTGGGACGAGGCCAGTACGTACACTCTACCTTCTCACAACGACAACCCCAGCCCTGAAGCACAGTCTCACACACAGCAGGGATTAAACGGTGAGTGTCTGCATGAGAGAATTTGTAATTAAATTTAAATCCAATTTTTGTGTTGGAAATTACTGTAGCCATGTACCTACCTTTCTTCAGTACCAACACCAAAGAATCTGATGAACTTGCAGCTAAGAAAGGAAGGAGTCATGCAGAAAGTTAATGACATTTTGGGAGTAGAACATCAGTTGACATACATTGTAGTTGTTAAATGTAAGGTTTGACTAGAGATTTAATTGAATGTTTTCTGGTTGTTTCAGGTTTGGAAGAAGCCGGTGGTGATGCAGACATGGACAAAGTGAGTAAAACTGGAATTGTGTGAAACTACAAAATGTAGGTCACATCGCAACTACATTGTAGTACTCATCTAAATCTAAAAAGAAGAGTATGTGGCATCTTGTGGGCTAGGGGTTTTGGGTTAACACTCTTAATACTCTGATACACGCCAATGGTGTGCCCTTGCGAAAGACACTTTACACGCCTTTAGTAAGTTAATGGTGGAATAACACCCACTATAGGCCTGTCAGCTTGTCTGTCCACACTTCATGTATGTCCTTATTTGTTTGTTTGTTTGTTTGTTTGTTTGTCCTCACATTGGTGAGGACACACATTGATATGGTACGACAGTGTGCCAATAACTAGCTGTGAATATTTTAATCATCTAAAGCAATTGAAAGCTGTTATACAAAACATTATTTAAGAATACAGTTATGTAGCTTTGAGTACAGTAAAGTTGATTTATGTTTCATTTTCCCTATCAACACAGCAGGTATCCGAAGGCAGTGAGACGGCACCGACAGCCAGCAGCGAGGCTGTGCAGGACAGGAAAAAACTCGCTGTTTATATTGCAAGGTAGTTTTTTTTAATTTTTTTTCTTTCTTTTTAACACATACAAGAAAAGAATGAACCATCCAGGACAACTGGACTGTTAAGCTAAGAGAAAGACAAGCACATACATGTGTAACGGAACGTGTCGATAGAACACGGTGGAGCGTAGCGAACGGAGTTCGAGAACGAATAGAACGTTACCGGTGACTTATGAAAATAAAGAGAGTCTCACAAGACAGACGTGTCGTCAATTCGTCCGACTAGTTGTCATATCCAACACATGTAGCATGCTATTATAAAGTGTTTCGTCTACAAGTTTAAGTCTTCCCATGCTGTACATGGTGCCTGGCGTCCATTCTGAAGCCCTTAGGCCACACAGTTGTGCAACCACTACAGCAGGGGGCTAGTCTGCAGGTAGCACTGTGTGTTCAACTCTCACACTCTTTCCCAAATGCTAAGCAGAGAAAGCAGCATGTACCATTTTCAAAGTCTTTCATATAACTCAGTCGGGGGATCAAACTCACGACCTAAGGATTGCGAGGTGAACACTACTTCACTGAGTCTACTTCTCATGTGGCCATTGCATCAGTTAATGTATCAACTAGCAAGTTTCATGAAAGAAAACAAAATAGTGACACACTACAATATATATTTTTTGTTCCCAGATACTCCTATAACCCGTACGATGGACCTAACGATAACCCGGAGGCAGAGCTGTCGTTCCAGGCGGGGGATTACGTGTACGTGTACGGGGAGATGGATGAGGTAGGTGCAACATTGTGGCAACATGGGGGGATTTAGGTTTGCTACATTGTGTCAGAAGGGGGGGGGGGGGGAGTTTGTTACATTGTGACGAAGCAGCCAGTGGATGTTTGGTGTCGTTTTTATCCACCAGTGTAAAAGTTAGTGACATTTTTATTGTGAGAAAAAGTTTGAATGTTACATGACATTGTAGAAACTTTGCTATGGAATACGATGTAGTTGAGACTTGTAAGACTTGAGGGTCCTCTGCCACCCTCCATTGGAGGTTTCCTCTCTCCCCTCTGTAGGGTAAAACTTGTAAGACTTGAGTTCCCCTCTCCCCTCCTCAGGACATGTTCTTCCAGGGGGAGTTGATGGACGGGTCCCGTGGGCTGGTGCCCTCCAACTTTGTGGAGCGGGTGGCGGATGAAGACATGCCCAACTGGAGCCCCGCACAGCCGTCAATCAGTCAGGACTTTTCTTTTTTCTTTTTCTTTTTTTCCTTTAACAAAAATTAGTATAAGATGTTTACATGAACACTGCTGAGGTTACTTTGTTGTTCTTTACGAGTGATGAGGTAATGAAATTGTTGTTTTGTTGTTGTTTACAGCTGAGGAGGTAATTTTGTTTACAGGTGATGAGATGATGTCTTTTTGTTGTTATTTACAGGTGATGATGTAATGTTGTTGTTGTTGTTTACAGGTGATGAGGTAATGTTGTTGTTGTTGTTGTTGTTTACAGGTGATGAGGTAATGTTGTTGTTGTTGTTGTTGTTTACAGGTGATGAGGATGCTACGCATGTGTCCTTCCAGAGCGAGGATGAAGTCAGCATCAGTCAGCTGGTACCAGATGGATCCACCAACGGTCAGTAGGAGTAACTTTTCCCCTCAGTCACCCAATAGATGATTTTTTTTCTTCAGGCCTATTGTTACAGCCCGTAGGTCCAGTTGTACATGACTTTGCTTCATTGTTGCAAAAGGCAGGGAAGTTTTCTCGGTAAATTGGATGTACATATCTAGTCTGCTCATAGCTCATACATGTAGCATCTGTCCTTGGAAGAATCACGACTGTCTGCATTTCCCCTGATGTTCTGTTCCCCAGTAGACAACCAGCCTACCACAGCCCTGCAGCTGGCCCCCACCCTTCCAGACAGCTTCACAGATGTGCTGGACAGCCTACAGAAACCTGACACAAGTCCCAATAAAACTCCAGGTACTATAATGTTATATAGAATTAAAGTCTCAAAGTGCACCCAAGACTTGTATTCAGTTTTTTTTACCCTGTGTTTTCATTTTACATGTAACGTTAAATTGCCCTAATTGTAGAAATTGAGAGGGGCGAGTAAGAACAGAAAGAAACAAACATGCCACACCCGGGATTGAACCCGGGGCGGTGGATTACAAATCATGACCGCTATCGCTGTCGCCACAAAAGCTTAGAGCTGTTGGGCAAGGACGGTAGGCGGTACTTGAACACCACTGTTACACTACTCCCCCTTTTCTTTTCAAGATTCGTCCTCGAATCTCTGAGATCGATATCCCTGTGTGGCACACCTTAGCCTGTTACTCACAGTGTGGCACATCCGCTAGCCTGTTACTCACTGTGTGGTACATTTCTAGCCTGTTACTCACAGGGCCGGCGTGGGAGCCATTGTAGAAATTGAGAGGGGCGAGTAAGAACAGAAAGAAACAAACATGCCGCCACCTGGGATCGAACCCGGGGCGGCGGATTACAAATCATGACCGCTATCACTGTCACCACAAAAGCTCAGAGCTTTTGGACAAGGACGGTAGGCAGTACTTGAACAGCACTGTTACATAATTTTCATTTTCAACAAAAACAAGGATTTCTTGAGTTAATGAGGAAAGCTTGTTTACAGCCTGATATCCTGTTGCCCCCCCCCCCACACACACAGTGCCCTTCAGTACTGTACATGACCTTGAGAACCTGACAGAATGTCACCCCCCTCCCACAGTGCCCTTCAGTATTGTACATGACCCTGAGAACCTGACAGAATGTCACCCCCCTCCCACAGTGCCCATCTGTACTGTACATGACCTTGAGAACCTGACAGAATGTCACCCCCCTCCCACAGTGCCCTTCTGTACTGTACATGACCTTGAGAACCTGACAGAATGTCACCCCCCCTCTCACAGTAACCTTCTGTACTGTACATGACCTTGAGAACCTGACAGAATGTCACCCCCCCCTCCCACAGTGCCCTTCTGTACTGTACATGACCTTGAGAACCTGACAGAATGTCACCCCCCCTCTCACAGTAACCTTCTGTACTGTACATGACCTTGAGAACCTGAATGTCACCCCCCTCCCACAGTGCCCTTCAGTACTGTACATGACCTTGAGAACCTGACAGAATGTCACCCCCCTCCCACAGTGCCCTTCTGTACTGTACATGACCTTGAGAACCTGACAGAATGTCACCCCCCCTCTCACAGTAACCTTCTGTACTGTACATGACCTTGAGAACCTGACAGAATGTCACCCCCCCTCCCACAGTGCCCTTCAGTACTGTACATGACCTTGAGAACCTGACAGAATGTTGCCCCCCTCCCACAGTGCCCTTCAGTACTGTACATGACCTTGAGAACCTGACAGAATGTCGCCCCCCCCCCCTCCCACAGTGCCCTTCAGTACTGTACATGACCTTGAGAACCTGACAGAATGTCACCCCCCTCCCACAGTGCCCTTCAGTACTGTATATGACCTTGAGAACCTGACAGAATGCCGCCCCCCTTCCACAGTGCCCTTCAGTATTGTACATGACCCTGAGCACCTGACAGAATGTCGCCCCCCCTCTCACAGTGCCCTTCTGTACTGTACATGACCTTGAGAACCTGACAGAATGTGGCCCCCCTCCCACAGTGCCCTGGCCCCAGAACCTGATGGTTGAGAAGCAGCTGACCAACAGCCTGGTGCTGAAGTGGGATCCGGCTGACCTTCCCACAGAGGACATCCTTCACTATGCAGTCTACCTGAACCGGGAGCTCAAGGCCAAGGTGCCGCCGGACGCCAAACCCAGCGCTCTGGTCGAGGGGGTTGACCCGGAGAAGGTCAGGGTTTCACATTACATTGTGTAGCAAGATATTCTGTTTATTACTGTCAATGTTATGATAAAACTGTATTCTTGCCTGCCCAAACAAGGAGAATATTCTGCAAAATGATTACTTCAAAGTTGACAAGACACTGGGAGATAGGAGCTACAAACATAGCAAGCTCTGGCCAGAGCTGGTCTGTTTCACAAAAACATGATTATACTGGCTAAACAGATAGTTTAGCCTCAAGTTGTCCTTTTTTTGGGTATTTATTTTATAGCATGTGAGTTGGTTAGGTTTGCTTCGAAAGTATTTACACCTGTCTAGTAAACTGTGCATTTCTAGTTACTGATAGATGATGGTAAAACTGACTTCTGCCCTAACACATTTATTATCTATGTTACAGACGTACAGGGTCTGTGTGAGAACCACAACGAGAACAGGCCAGTCACTGGACCCACAGGCAACATTACTGGTGGGGAAAGGTACGCATTTGGTGTCTTTTCCTTCTAACATCATTCAGACTTTGTTCTTTAGCATCACCTGGCAAGGTAGCCAAATTATATAACTTTGAAACGGGAAAGGTTCGTGGATTTGGTGTCTTTTGTATTGTATTTTTCAGACTTCATTCTGAAGCATCTCCCTGCAAGATAGCAAACTTTGAAGCTTAAGGATGTTGATATTATCTTAGGGATGGTAATGTCAAAAATCAATCATAAGTAGGGTTCTGTTCATACTGAACGTCTGCTTTATATTTTGTACACTGATGTGGATGTCTATAATTTTCTTTTCATTCTGTCGACGGCTTGCTGACTGATGTTAACCTGACATACTGGCGATATGATGATTCAACAACTGCTGTTCTTTCTTCCATTGTCCTTTACTTTAGATGCGACTTTGGCCCCCAGTAGCCTTCACGTGTCAGAGATCACCCCCACATCATGTGAGCTGTCCTGGTTGCCTAGCAACAGCAGCCACGCCCACAGTCTGGTGGTGAACGAGGGTGAACCCAAGATCCTGCCGCCAGGAGTCTTCAAGCACAGTATTACTGGTAAGATATCATACATGCAGAGGTCAGGACCAGTCTAGTACATATTGCACTCCACAAATCCTTGTCTAATAAACGTCATTTATTGTTCTCAAAATCAATACTTTGCAGATTCTCTAGTTGATGTGTCCGTAAAAGTCAAACTTCTACAATGTACCACTCTGTTTCTGAAGGAGAACAGACGAAACTATTTCGTTGGTCGATGAGCAGTCGATTGCTCATTTCTTGACAAATACTAGAGTTGATGATCAATCAAAACTTTTTAGCAAATTTACCTGCAACCTGAAAAGTGATTAGATCCCAGTGAAGAAACGTTTTCTAATTTCAGGTCTCCAGCCAGGAACGTTACAGAAGGTTGAGGTTAGGACGGAAAAGAACAGATATAGTTAGGGTTAGGTTTAGGATTAGGATTAGTAACTGAGTACTGTGTCTGTTTTTAGATCTACAGCCTGGGACAATTTTGTACAAGACATGATTAGATCCCATTGAAGAAACTTTTTTTTTAAATTTTCTTGCAGGTCTGCAGCCGGGAACGTTACAGAATGTTGAGGTTCGGACGGAAAAGAACAGAGTTGGGGCAAGGTTTAGGATTAGGGTTAGGATTGGTAACTGAGTACTGTGTCTGTTTTTAGGTCTCCAGCCAGGGACGTTACAGAAGGTTGAAGTTCGGTCGGAGAAGAGCAGCACGAGTTTGTGGGACTTCATCGAGAGTAAAACCTGGAAGAGGAAGGAGAACACGTCCGCCAGCGTGCAGTTTGAGACGCTTCCAGGGGGTGAGTACAACAGGGGGGACTCCTGCTTCTCTAGATAAATGTGATGGGTTCTTTAACGTTGCTAAAGAGTGGTTGAGACTCAGCATATGGATCCAAATCACAATTTAGGGCATCCGATCTAAATTACAGCCCCCTACTCTGTTGCTGTGGAGAACCCTGACAGAATCTTCAGCTGTACCTATTATCTGAGAGGGCATCAATAAATGAAACTGATACATGTATTTGTACCAGAGCCGAGTGACGAAATCACTGTGCCTTTGATTTCCTAAGGTCACAACACAGGCCTAGCAGGGATTCGAACCCAGAACCCTTTGATTTAAGTCCTGATATAACCAAGATCACCATACAACCATCTTCAGACTCCCCTAACCCCCCTATGTTTCTACAGGCCCTCCCGACCCCCCGGTTAACGTGACGGTAGAGCCCGGACAGGAGCCGCACCAGGTCCTCATCAGCTGGCTGCCCGTTACCATAGATACGGCGGGGACATCCAATGGCGCCGTGGTGCAGGGTTACGCCGTGTACTCGGGGCAGAGGAAGGTGGCGGAGGTCTCGGAACCCACGGGAGACAGCGTTGTCGTGGAAACGTCGACGTTAGCGGGTACGACAGTCGGACCCATCCTGGTCAGGACCGTATCCAGCTCTGGGGACTCCATCAACTCACAGTCAGCTGTTATTCCCCTCAGTCTCAAGAAAATGCTGTACCAGGTAAGACATCCTAAACATGTCTCAAGAAAATGCTCTACCAGGTAAGACATCTTAAACATGTCTCAAGAAAATGCTTTACCAGGTAAGACATTCCGCTCAGTCTCAAGAAAATGCTCTACCAGTTAAGACATTCCGCTCAGTCTCAAGAAAATGCACTATCAGGTAAGACATCTTTAACAGTCTTAGGATAATTCTGTACCAGGTAAGAAACTCTGCTCGGTCTTAAGAAATGCTCTCACTGTCACGTCATCAGCTGTTTCATATATGCTACATATTTTAAACTGATTTTATCTGACAGGTACATTTTGTACATACATGTAAGACTATGTGCCAGGTTTCTGTCTTCAAGAATTGATAATTTGGTAATTGAAGTTGATCAGGTTTTGCTTAAAGGTCTACTACGCAGTTTTTTGCGCTTCAAACTGAAAACAAAAAATCCATTTTCCGGCCATTTCTTTATATAGTTAGTTGAATCAAGCCAACCACGTTACGGAACACTATTCAAGGCATGTCAGGAGTCGATATTTTCCCTGTGCGAGCGCGTTTGAAAACCTAGGAATCTGCACGCCCGCGCTGGGTTTCAGCCATTTTGTTTCTTCACCGACAAAATCCGAGCAGTCCCGAGTCTGCCCGAGCCTACCTGGAGATTGGTCACGTGGTTCACCGTGACCTTTCGCACGCACCCGGAACTCACCGGAGATTCCCGACCAATAACCGTTGATGATTGATTCTTGTTTGAATTCTCACCAGTGCCTAACTAGGGGGGTCAACAAGTTACAGCGCGCGTAGGACGAAATGTTTGTAGGCTAATTCTCTACATTGCAAACGTGAAATAATGACACAAAAGTATCAAAAAGTGTCAAAAAGTAGTAGTAAATCTGAGATTTCTTAGTTCTAGAATATTTCAAATTTGAGCGCAAAAAACTGCGTAGTAGACCTTTAAGGTTTTTATTCTTTGTTCTCTAACAGAGATCCAAAAATCTTCCGACCTTGTCGTCTTCCCAAGTCATCGCTGAGGAGATACCTGAGAAGCCAACTGTACGGACGGATTCTGGGAAAATACAGGTACGGTAGTTAACAGACCGGGCCAGAACAGCCAAGTTTGGTAAATAAGGAATCTGATACAGTTACTGAGTTAGGATACTCTGGTGCTGTATGTGGATCAAATT
Source organism: Branchiostoma floridae (assembly GCF_000003815.2). Classification (NCBI taxonomy): domain Eukaryota; kingdom Metazoa; phylum Chordata; class Leptocardii; order Amphioxiformes; family Branchiostomatidae; genus Branchiostoma; species Branchiostoma floridae. The sequence continues at coordinate 21,606,017 of NC_049989.1, read as the reverse complement.
CCATGGATCTATGAACAGGAGTTCAATCTGATGGTCACTCAGCTCAGACATGTTGTAAGAGATAGCAGTCATCAATTCAGATGGTCACTTAGAGCGGATAGCCAAGTGTATGACTATGAGGGAACTTTAGGTTTTAGCTTTAGGCATCAACCTCTGCACGTAAAAGAACCAACACGCTTGAGTTCCTTTAAAGAATGACTCAGTGTGCTTTGCTGAAAGCACAAGCTGTAACTGTTGGTATATACAATGTAGGCAGGATTGCCAGAGGTGTTGATTTTTTAGTACATGAATTTGTTGTTGTTGTTGTTGTTTAGGGTATTGAGATGATGTACGAGGGGCGTACAGACGACAGCTCTCCCAGAATTTTGTTGTTGTTGTTGTTTAGAGTATTGAGATGATGTACGAGTTGCGCACAGACGACACGACAGCTCTCCCAGAATGTTGTTGTTGTTGTTGTTATTTAGAGTATTGAGATGATGTACGAGGGGTGTACAGACGACATGACAGCTCTCCCAGAATGTTGTTGTTGTTGTTGTTGTTTAGAGTATTGAGATGATGTACGAGGGGCGTACAGACGACAGCTCTCCCAGAATGTTGTTGTTGTTGTTGTTATTTAGAGTATTGAGATGATGTACGAGGGGCGTACAGACGACAGCTCTCCCTGAATTTTGTTGTTGTTGTTGTTGTTATTTAGAGTATTGAGATGATGTACGAGGGGTGTACAGACGACAGCTCTCCCTGAATTTTGTTGTTGTTGTTTTGTTGTTGTTGTTTAGAGTATTGAGATGATGTACGAGGGGCGTACAGACGACAGCTCTCCCTGAATTTTGTTGTTGTTGTTTTGTTGTTGTTGTTTAGAGTATTGAGATGATGTATGAGGGGCGTACAGACGACAGCTCTCCCAGAATTTTGTTGTTGTTGTTTTGTTGTTGTTGTTTAGAGTATTGAGATGATGTACGAGGGGCGTACAGACGACAGCTCTCCCAGAATTTTGTTGTTGTTGTGTTGTTGTTGTTATTTAGAGTATTGAGATGATGTACGAGGGGCGTACAGACGACAGCTCTCCGGAGAGCGACATTTCAGACGAGCAAGTGGAGCAGTTCGAGCCGTCCGTGGGGCGCACTGTCACCAAGTCACCGCAGGACGGTCTCCCGATGCCCCCTGGTGGTCTGGACAGGGAACTGCAGGAGAAGGTGGGCTTTAAGGGCGGGGAGAGAAATGGTGTAAGAAAAATAACCTGTATATTTTTTAATGACGATGTAGCAAAAGGATAATATGAAATCTAGGCTGGGAGGAAATCTCGACTCTGACTATCTTCTTTTTTTAGCAATGATCAAACTTACCCTCACACTCAAATTTTTTTGTTCAGAATTATTTTCTAAACCTTAGAACCATAGAATAAGTCTTCATGGCCTAAAGCAGGGCACAACTTCACCATTTTCTTTTTCTCAAAATGTTTTTTGTTAGGAGGTTCACTCAGACAGCAGTTACCACTCAGCAGTTAGCACAAACGTCTAGCCTTGTCTGACGGGGAACGAGATACGATAAATATTGCATAGTGAATGAGTAAAGTGATTCATAGTGAGTGTTTTTCTCGATGTGTAGAAACCCGAGATCCGCCCCTCCTTCCGTTCGGAGGTCCACTCAGACAGCAGTAACCACTCAGAGCTGTCGGACATCGCAGAGGAGGCTGAGGAAGATCTGGAGGAGGAGGTGAACTCTGACAGCATGAGCATCGATGTGCCCGGGCTGGAGATGGCACAACCCGTACATCTCACTGCTAAGGTATGTACAAACATGTACTGTACTGTAGTTTATCACATGCACAACCTTGTTAGACGATTGTAAGTTACTGTATTGTGTGAGGAGGCTGAGGAAGATCTGGAGGAGGAGGTGAACTCCGACAGCATGAGCATCGATGTGCCCGGGCTGGAGATGGCACAACCCGTACATCTCACTGCTAAGGTATGTACAATCATGCACAACCCGTACATCTCACTGCTAAGGTATGTAGTTTATTACATGCACAACCTTGTTAGAGGAGTGTAAGCTACTGTATTGTGTGGGGAGGCTGAAAAGGTATGTACATGCACAACCTTAACTTGTTAGACAAGTGTAAGTTACTGTATAGTTTGAGGAGGCTGAAAAGGTATGTACATTGTCAGGGCTCGAAATTCATTTTGCGGAATAGGTGCACTGGTGCACCCAGCTTAAAAAATTGGGTGCACCAAACATTTTTGGGTGCACCACTTAAATTTAAGTAGAATGACAAAAAAAACTAATAACAAAACATAGTTACAAGCTATCAAATTCTTAACCAAGTAACATGACAGACATTTTTATTATCTTTCTAACACTTAGATGTACTCCAGAATATGATGCCTAATAGTATAATTGATATCTTTCCATACATAAACCTAAGAAAATATTTGGGTGCACCCTGAAAAATGTTGGGTGCACAGTTCTAATTTTGGGTGCACACCCAGTATTTCGAGCCCTGACCTGTACCTGCACAACCTTGTTAGACAGGTGTAGATAGTTACTGTATTGTGTGAGGAGGCTGAGGAAGATCTGGAGGAAGAAGTGAACTCCGACAGCATGAGCATCGATGTGCCCGGGCTGGAGATGGCACAACCCGTACATCTCACTGCTAAGGTATGTACAATCATGCACAACCTTGTTAGATGGGTGTAGATAGTTACAGTGTATTGTTTGAGGAGGTTGAAAAGGTATGTACATGTCAGGGCTCGAAATTCATTTTGGGGAATAGGTGCACTGGTGCGCCCAGCTTAAAAAATTGGGTGCACTAAAACATTTTTGGGTGCATCACTTAAATTTAAGTAGAATGGCAAAAAAAAATAATAACAAAACATAGTTACAAGCTATCAAATTCTTAAACAAGTAACATGACAGACATTTTTATTATCTTTCTAACACTTAAATGTCCAGAATATGATGCCTAATAGTATTCCATACATAAACCTAAGAAAATATTTGGGTGCACCCACTGAAAAATGTTGGGTGCACAGTTCTAATTTTGGGTGCAGTATTTCAAGCCCTGACATGCACAAAAGTCATGCACAACCTTGTTAGATGGGTTTAAATGGTTACTGTATTGTGTGGGGAGGCTGAGGTGACAGCACGAGCATTGATGTTCCCAGGCTGGACCGCTCTGCACAACCTGTACATCTAACTGCAAAGGTAGAGTCTTGTAAAGTGAATGTATAAAGTGGTCATTATGATGCTTGGTCATGGGACAGAGGATGATGGTTTAGAAATCATTTTACAGTGATTTTTAGGTACTGACAATGATTCCAGTCCCTAGGAGATCCCTTCTTGAGCATGTTAAACAACCCACCACAGTTATGATGAAGAAGAGTTGGATGACTCAAACCAACCAGTCTCTTACCATACAGCTTTTTTAGACTTGGATTATCAGTGCCTCACAACAAACTCCCAAAGTTCGCTCTTTTAGTCCTGGTGAACGTGCCTTATGAGGCAGTTTGTTAGTTACTACCTGTAAGTCTACAGTTGCCCCTGTAGGACTCACCTTAAAAAAACCAAGTGCAGGCCAGGCAGACGGGTCGCCTTAAAAAAAAAAACAAAAAAAACCCGTCTGCCTACCATTGTCTTCCGAGACAGACGGATGCCAACAACCTGTAAGTCTTTTTTGTGTCAAACCCCCAAAGTTAATGGCTGCAATCCAGGCAATGTCAATAAGCGGCCCTGATGGTCAAATGTAGCACAATCGAGTTTAGATAAGAACCAAACAAACAAACAAACAAACAAAATGTCCATGGTGACATGTACATGTCTATATTCCAGCTGAACCAGCCCCCCGGTGAACTTGACCCCGGCGCCAACACGGAGTCAGACTTTGAGGAACCTCCGCTGCCCAGTACCAAGGTCAAGCAAGGTCATCGCACCCCTCCCACCCAACACTGGAGGGACCAGAGGAGAGGTCACGCCAGTCCTGTGCCAGGTTTGTTTGTTTGTTTGTTTGTTTTTTCAATACTCTCTTATGTGAGGATGCTCCTACTGTACTTGATCGGTTGATGGTAAGGAGTTCTACTCTATGGGTAATTCTAGGGAAAACATGCACACGTGAATCGTAGGTTGATAACTCTGGTACTTGAAGGCGTGGCTATTTGTTATGAGCCCCTTCTACAAGTTAGAGAAAAAAACTCCAAGAGCTATGGAAGCTTGCAGGATGCAGAACACAGTGGAGAAAGATGAAGAAAGGAGGTCGCTGTAGATGCAGAACATAGTGATGATTTTTGAGCTAGTATTAGATACCTTAACCGGTAGTAATCGGAGCATCAATTTTTCTTCCAGTTTATTATTCATTGTGTATGTCATGCAAAGTCAAGTTGACATTTCCTTCAATTCTACAGACAACATTAGTCCTCTAATGTAATGTTGTTTGTGTTTATGTTTACAGACACCGAGCTTCCCGAGGAGGATAACTACAGTCTGACGTTACATAACATTAACTTCTTGTTTCTTTGTTTATTTGTTTGTTTGTTTACAGACATGGAGCTTCCCGAGGAGGATGACTACAGTTCAGGAAGGGAGTCGGACGTGACGTAACATTAACTTGTTGTTGTTTGTGTTTATGTTTACAGACACAGAGCTTCCCGAGGAGGATGACTACAGTTCAGGCGGGGAGTCGGACGTGACGTAACATTAACTTGTTGTTGTTTGTGTTTATGTTTACGGACACGGAGCTTCCCGTGGAGGATGACTACAGTTCAGGCGGGGAGTCGGACGTGACGTAACATTAACTTGTTGTTGTTTGTGTTTATGTTTACAGACACGGAGCTTCCCGAGGAGGATGACTACAGTTCAGGCGGGGAGTCGGACGTGACCTTGCGGGACAGTATGGAGGGTGACCGCTCCGCCCCGCGCTGGTTCGTGGCGCTGTTCGATTACGACCCCATGACCATGTCGCCGAACCCCGACGCTGCAGACGAAGAACTGCCCTTCAGGGAAGGACAACTCATCAAGGTCAGAAATACGGTCATCTGTAAAACTTGTAATTTTACACCTGCAGAGAAGATTGCCTTGAATTGCTGTTTCCAACTTTATTGTCTTCTGGAGGGCGATGAATGAAGGCTGGAGTTATATAAATAATCTACCCACCTAGTCCCTTGACCTCCTGGTCGTTGGAGGGACAAGGTAGACATGAAGATAGGGGGGGAGGGTCTTTTTAGCGAATGCCCACAAACGCCCACTCTAGAGAAGTCCGCGCTGCACGAATCTCATTTTTTTTGCTTGGAATATGTCCACGTTGTGCTCCCATGTATTAATCCTGAGTTTCAAGTCAATCCATTGACCCGAAGTGACATAAATCAAAGTTTTCGATTCTCGATGGTCTTTTTAGCGAACGCCCAGCAAAATGTCTTTTTAGCGAATGCCCACTATATCCACAAAAATATCGGCCGTCGCGCAACGACACCTAAACCTACCGCCACAAACATGTTCAAGATGGTGTCCCATTGATGTGTACGGAGTTTCCGTGCTTTACAAGCATTTTAAGTCCCTGTTTTTGGTCAAAATGTACGGCGACGATACTACCATACTTTAACTATAGCAATTCAAAATGGCGGGCACTAGTCATGTGACCTCCTTGCGGGACTGTTCTATAAGTATCGCGGGAGGGACTGTTGTAGCATAGCTTCTCATACAACCATTTTAGAGTGAATTCTGAACAAGATTTTCATTTCATAGTGCTATCATCTGACTGATATTTACAATGTGGTCATTTTTTCTGTGCTATTATTACCCAGGTTTGAGGAACTTAGTGCAAATTTGGATATTGATTCACCTCAGTGCCCAATTAATGTACAAAAGGCTCAGACACATTAGTGTTATAAACCTGAATAGGGGCAGGTAACCAATACTAGAAAAACAGCTATTTATTATTAACAATACTATTTACATTATAATAATAACTCTTCACCAAACTGGACTTTTCTTATCTTTATTTATCACAGAAACATTGTTACAATGAGGATTTGATTAGATGAGTATCTGTTACAGTGTGTACAAACTTATTTCAAATACAAAAATGTATTTCGTTTCACTTCCTAAATATTTTTAAAGTATTGGAAGAAGTTGACACATAAACAATATTAATTGCATTATTTATGTGCAGTAAAATGTGACCACATGCTATCAATAGCCTAATAAAATGTTGGAACATGGCACAAGCGGGCTCCCCTTCTGAGTACAGAAAGGAAATGTTTTATAACATTTAGTTATGACGTAGAGAATTTCAATTGTAAAATGTTCCTTTATTAACATTTACAAACAAATTGTTTTTTTCTCTTCTTAATAAATGACAACAATACAGGTAAGTAAGGTGTGTTTCCTTTTATAACAGGCCAGGTAAGACGCCGTACAGGTAAGTAAGGTGTGTTTCCTTTTATAGCAGACCAGGTAAGACACCGTACAGGTGAGTAAGGTGTGTTTCCTTGACTACAGACTAGGTAAGACACCTTACAGGTGAGCAACGTGTATTTCCTTTCATTACAGACCAGGTAAGACACAGTACAGGTGAGTAACGTGTAGTTCCTTTGATTACAGACCAGGTAAGACACCGCACAGGTGAGTAAGGTGTATTTCCTTTCATTACAGACCAGGTTAGACACCATACAGGTAAGTAAGGTGTGTTTCTTTTTATAACAGACCAGGTATGACACCGTGCATGTGAGTAACGTGTATTTCCTTTGATTACAGACCAGGTAAGACACCATACAGGTGAGTAACGTGTATTTCCTTTCATTACAGACCAGGTAAGACACCGCACAGGTGAGTAAGGTGTGTTTCCTTTGTCTATAGACCAGATAGGGTATTACACAGGTGAGTAAGGCGTCTTTCCTTTGCCTATATACCATATAGGCCATTATACAGGTGAGTAAGGCGTCTTTCCTTTGCCTATAGACCAGATAGGGTATTATGCAGGTGAGTAAAGCAACTTTCCTTTGCCTATAGACCAGATATGCCATTATACAGGTAAGTAAGATGTCTTTACTTTGCCTATAGACCAGACAGGGTATTATACAGGTGAGTAAAGCAACTTTCCTTTGCCTATATACTACCATATAGGCCATTATACAGGTGAGTAAAGCGTCTTTCCTTTGCCTATAGACCAGATATTAATTAGACAGGTGAGAAAAGCACCTTACTTACCTGTATAATGCCCTATCTGGTCTATAGGCAAAGGAAAGACGCCTTACTCATCTGTGCGGTGTCTTACCTGGTCTGTAATCAAAGGAAATACACGTTACTCACCTGTACGGTGTCTTACCTGGTCTGTTATAAAAGGAAACGTACCTTACTTACCTGTATGGTGTCTTACCTGGCCTGTTATTAAAGGAAATACACGTTACTCACCTGTACGGTGTCTTACCTGGTCTGTTATAAAAGGAAACACACCTTACTTACCTGTATGGTGTCTTACCTGGCCTGTAGTCAAGGAAACACACCTTACTCACCTGTACGGTGTCTTACCTGGTCTGTAATCAAAGGAAATACACGTTACTCACCTGTACGGTGTCTTACCTAGTCTGTAGTCAAGGAAACACACCTTACTCACCTGTACGGTGTCTTACCTAGTCTGTAATCAAAGGAAATACACGTTACTCACCTGTACGGTGTCTTACCTGGTCTGTAATCAAAGGAAATACACGTTCCTCACCTGTACTGTGTCTTACCTAGTCTGTAGTCAAGGAAACACACCTTACTCACCTGTGCGGTGTCTTACCTGGTCTGTAATCAAAGGAACTACACGTTACTCACCTGTACTGTGTCTTACCTGGTCTGTAATGAAAGGAAATACACGTTGCTCACCTGTCAGGTGTCTTACCTAGTCTGTAGTCAAGGAAACACACCTTACTCACCTGTACGGTGTCTTACCTGGTCTGTAGTCAAGGAAACACACCTTACTCACCTGTACGGTGTCTTACCTGGTCTGTAATCAAAGGAACTACTGGTTACTCACCTGTACGGTGTCTTACCTGGTCTGTAATGAAAGGAAATACACGTTGCTCACCTGTCAGGTGTCTTACCTAGTCTGTAGTCAAGGAAACACACCTTACTCACCTGTACGGTGTCTTACCTGGTCTGCTATAAAAGGAAACACACCTTACTTACCTGTACGGTGTCTTACCTGGCCTGTTATAAAAGGAAACACACCTTACTTACCTGTATTGTTGTCATTTATTAAGAAGAGAAAAAAACAATTTGTTTGTAAATGTTAATAAAGGTACATTTTGAAATTTTCTACGTCATAACTAAATGTTATGGAACATTTCCTTTCTGTACTCAGAAGAGGGAGCCCGCTTGTGCCATGTT